>NC_133776.1:48328937-48487181 GCF_003597395.2 Chelonoidis abingdonii | reverse complement strand
AAAAAAAAAAAAAAAAAAAAAAAAAAATTAAAAACGTGCCTAAGGCGCGGGGCCCAATTCCCCGGAATCGGCCGAATCGGCCTAAAGCCGGCCCTGATGGTGAGACACGGGAATTTTGAATTCCATTTCAAGTTCTGGAGAAAAGTATGCTCTAGGGCACTGGTTTTCAACCTTTTTCCATTTGCTGACCCCTTACAATTTCAAATGAAGGTGCAGACCCCTTTGGAAATCTTAGACATTGTCTGCAGACCTCCAGGGGTCCACGGACCAGAGATTGAAAACAATCGGTCTAGGGAGCACAGAATCTTCTGCTTTTGCTCCCTCCCTACTTTTGCTCATCTGCTCCAGTGTGTCCCAGTCCTGTCTCTTTTCCCTGTAGTCCTGAGTTGGAGCTGTCTTCATACAGAGAGAATCTTCAGAGAATTTAGTTGCCAAATCCTAACAGTATCTACTGATAGTATGCAAAACAGATTTTGTTTCAAAGTTTTATAACTTGGCCAAATTACAGCTAATTTTCACAAGGGTGGCAAAAGGGGCATCTCTGATACAAGGGTTACCCTCCCCCCACCAAATTTCAATGCAATGTTCCAAATCATGGGGGTTCTAGAGATTTTCAATGAAATGGTTGTAAGAATTTATTCTTCCATGGACAAAGCAATGCTTTTCCCCCTAACCTCATTCTCAGAAGTCCCTGAACCATTTCAGCTGAAACTTAAAAAAGAAAAAGAAAGAAAGAAAAATCAGCACCCGGCAGAGAGACAGAATGGGGAATTTTATTCTGATCAGTTAACGTTTGGCAAAACTATGAGCAAAGTAAAAACAGGGTCTTATACTGAGAAGGTCAGGCAACCTTAAACATAGGCAGTGCTAGCTGCTCCTCCTATAATAGGTCTACATTTTTAATAACTAGGAATACTAGTGCATGCAGTGTTATTGTAGCTGTGTTGGTCCCAGAATATTAGAGAGACAAGGTGCGTGAGATAACCTCTTTTATCGGACCAACTTCTGTTAGTGAGAGAGACAAGCTTCCGAGTTTACACTGAGCTCTGAACAGGAGGAGCTTTGTTTAAGCATGAAAGTTTGCCTCTCAGCAACAGAAGTAGGTCCAATAGAAGATACTACCTCACCCACCCTGCCTCAGGAATACTTCTGGCATTTGAAGAAAGAAAGCCTTTGAAAGTATTGTTTTTGGCACAGAGAAGACTGTAATACACAAAAGGCAACACTAGACTTCCTTGTCAAGCGGCTCATCCCAGACAAGAGATGCTATGGGAGAAGATGCATTTCATACTCAATCCTCAACCTGCAGTGAGAACACTGCAAACCATCTCTTTGGACTCATGTTGCAGTAACTAATGTCCAGCTAACTGAATATGTTTACAGTGCATTGTAAACCCAGGGCAGATCTGGGTTTGTTAATCTAGGGTTTGAGCATCTACCCGCATTTGTAATTCCAGGTCAGGAATTGTTGAACCCTGGGGCTCCAGCATCTACACTGCATTATGTGGGCCACCTGAATCCAACTATCCATATCTCAGACTTCCAAGCACCCTCCCAAAATGCGGTCACTCTAATCCAGGGGTCGGCAACCTCTGGCAAGCGGCTTGCCAGGGTAAGCACCCTGACAGGCCGGGCCAGTTTGTTTATCTGCTGCGTCGGCAGGTTCGGCAGACTGCAGCTCCCACTGGCCGCGGTTCACCGTCCCAGGCCAATGGGGGTGGCGGAAAGCCATGGCCAGCACATCCCTCGGCCCATGGCGCTTCCCAGGCCAATGGGGGCAGCGGGACGGCGAACCGCGACCAGTGGGAGCTGCGATCGGCTGAAGCTGCTGACACAGCAGGTAAACAAACTGGCCCGACCCGCCAGGGTGCTCACCCTGGCGAGCTGCATGCCAGAGGTTGCCAACCCCTGCTCTAATCCTTTGTTTGTGGTGCACTGTGGGAGAATCTGAGGGTCCATCAAAGCTGTCCAGAGGACAAGGAAAGTCAGCCCATAGGATTATGGGATACTTTTGGCAGACTCCCAGAGCACGAGTCCAGTGGAGCTGTTCCTATACAGCAAAGAAATAGGGCTTGAACCCTGGGTCCTAGCTTGATTCAGGTTCAGACCTCCACTCCCATGGGGTCCAGTGACCCTGCGTCTGAGCCCTGGGTTAGCGTAAATTGAGTGTAAATGGAAGGGAGTTAGGCTTGAGCCTGAGTTTGAAACCTGGGCTTACATTGTAGTGTAGACATACTCTTACATTCCCTGTATAGAGAAGGAGGAAGAATCACACAGAACTAGTGGAAAAACACATAGCCATCAATTAACCTTTATAAAGAAGCCACTGAAAACAACATACCTCAGCTAACGAGATCCCCAAATGGGGGCTGGGGGAAAATAATCAGTAATATATGTTGATTTAGCTTCTAGTTCTGATCCTCCAACAGATGTTACTGATGTTATGAATTAAAGTGCTTATATTTAATATAGTTCTTCTCCCATGCTGAGAGAGACTAAAATATCTGCATACATAAAAACAAGTAGGAGCCCAAAGGAGACAGACTAATAAGCAACTGTTAACTAGTGAAATAACATTTGATGAGGTGATGGTAAGGGCCGTTAGTTGGCATGCATGCAGAGAGCTTTATTTATCAAAATAATTGTTTTTCCCAATAAACTGTTCTGGAAGATTTATGGCTTCTGATTTTCTTGCAGAAACCCTTAAATGTACAAATAAAAAGTTAACGACTATGCTCTGTGTAAACCATAAAAGAGTAAAAAAATCTTGGCATGGGTCTAGTATGCACACCAAGGCTGCAAGATTAACTCTGAAGCATTATTTTCTGTTCCACCCATGATGATGGATGGAATATGAAATACATAGCCACCTTTATACTACAATTCTCAGACAGGAGAATCTGCTTTGGACTTACTATGGGATTACACGCATGACATCTGCAAAACTGACTGATCACTGTGCTGCTCAGCAGAGACCTTTGCTGGGGGACCTGTGGTGTAGACAGCAATCCATTCCATGAGTTCTTAATTTGTGCCAGGATTTAGCACTTGTCTGTTAGGGATTTTGTCCATTGGTACAAGCTGCCAAGCTGCCCCCCCACCCCCTAAGCTGCACTGCACTGGCACAACCCCCCTGGGCAGATTCACTGCACCAACATGATCTATCCCTGTTTAGCCATGTTGTGCAGGTCCTGTTTTTACCATAATGCAGTGCATCTACACCAGGGTTTTGAACTGATGCAGCAGTCTCTAACATAGATAAGTCTTAAGGCAGAGCCTATGTTGCAATGCTGCAGTATAAATTGTTATTCTGCAAAGTAAGGTGCCAGGGAGCTACAAGGTCTCAGAGTCCAGCATCGTGAGTACGGGCACAATTCTCTTTTTGTTTATTGTACCCAAATCCCCTCTGTTCTCTACCACAAGCGACACTAATACTAGCAACAAAGCCACATAGATGCAGCAGCAACGAACACAAAAAACAACCTCAGAGCCAGCACAACAGTTGCCAGAGGAAAATAAAAATGGTGAACCAGAATACTGAGACCTGTACCTATTGGGTTTCTGGGAACTGGGTGAGCAGAAGCCCGCCCACTGATCTCCCCCAGCCTAAGGGGAGGATCTACAGGACCTCAAAAACCCAAATGAGTTCGGGGGACAACTAAAAAAGGCCCGGGACAGGAGTGCGGTCAGAGGGTCATAAGAAGGAAGCCTGACGGGGACACCGAGCAGAGAACCCCAGACAGCGCCCACTGCACCTCGAAGGCATCAAGGGAGCCAGTGGATGCCGCCCAGAGGAACTCCGCTCAGATACATGAACGGACAAGGGATCTGAAACAAGCCCCAGAGTCACAGGAGTCTCCATTGGCCAACCTCCTCTCCCTGGTTGTGTAGATAGCCAGTTTAGCCAGTGTGAGGAGGAGGTTGACCAGGAGGTCCCACTACTTTGTAGGGCTACGGATAGGGAGTGCATAGAGAAGGAGGTGAGGGGAAAAGTGCAGCCAGAAACGCAACAGTATATTGGTGAGGAGCCGGTATAGGGGCTGCAACCTGGCGCACTCTAAGTAAACATGCGCCAGGGTCTCCCTCACGCCGCAGAAGGGGCAAGGGTAAACCGCGCCAAATACATGCCCGTACTCATGGCCCCATGAAGGAGCCGCCAACTGATATCCCCAGCGGGCCTCGGGACCAGGGTAGAGTATAGGCTGGCCCACTGGGGCACCTCACCCTCGAGAGGCGGCAGGAGGTCCCGCCACTTTGTGTCAGGGCGAAACACGAGGGTGAGGAAGTGAAGGGTGTGGAGCACGAGCGTGTAGAGATGTTTCCTTGGCGCGGTTTGGAAGCAGACCGGCTGCAGATCATGCAGCCGGCTTGTGGAGAAGGGGTGAGGGGGCCGGTTGGGTCCACGGGACAGGGGCCCAATGAAAAGGTCCGGAGGGCCCGGGGTGGAGGGTGGGCGAGGCGTGCCCTCTCGCAGGACCCAGTCGAGGTAGGCCCGAGCAGCGGGCGGCAAAGCGGCCTTCACCTCCTGTATTATGCGCTGGGGAGTACAAGGTCTGGAGAGCCCCATACGCCGAGCGAGCATCAGGGGATCCAGCCAGTCTCCCCGGTCGTAGTCCAGGAGGTCTCCAACCCTGGTGAATTCCGCCATCTGGCGCACTGTGGGGGACACCACCACCTGCACACGGAGCTGGGGATTGTGTAGCAGGGGCTCCGCGAGGAGATCTGCCCCCTTGGTAGCCGCCACGGACCTGGTCGCAGAGAACAGCTTCCAGGTCCGGAGGAGGTCCTGGTAGAAGACCGGCAGCCCAGAGAGGTCTCGCTGAAGACCCCTCGGATCGAGATAAAGGAGCTGCCGGTCGTATCGGAGCCCTCGGAAGTGGCGCAAGGTGTGCGCCAGTACTCTCCACGCCGGACTACCCGCACCATGAAGAAGACTCTGCAGTGCCTGGAGGTGGAAGACGTGGACCTGAGTGCGCAGGCACTTCAGGCCCTGCTCTCTCTCCTCCAGGGGCAGGTGGAGGACCCCTGCAGAGACCCAGTGCAGTCCTGGCCAAAAGAACTCCAGAATCACTGTCCGGAGGTAGGCCAGGAAAACTGGGGCCGGGATCAGGGTGTTGAGCCGGTACCAGAGCATGGACAGGACTAGTTGACTGAGCACCAGTGCCCTCCCTCAAAGGGAAAGACACCGAGGAGTCCTGTCCATTTCCACAGCCACTCCGTCACCCTGCCCTCCAAACCGTGCCAGTTCTCCGGCGGAGATGGATGTGTGGCGGAAAGGTAAACGCCGAGATAGAGCAGCGGACCCACGCTCCACCGGATGGCCTGAAGTGCGGGTGGGAGGGAGCCCGCCTGCCACCTGTCCCTGACCACCAGGCTAGAGCTCAACCCAGCTGACCTGGGTGGAGGAGGCTGCCGAGTACACAGCCTTGCAAGGCTCCACCCGCGCCAGGTTGCCCGGGTCCTGGACCACTAGAAGCACATCGTTGGCGTACACCGACAGGACCAGCTGCAGCTCTGGCTCCCAAAGCACTAACCCCGTCAACCTCCTGCAGAAGAGACAGAGGAAGGGCTCAATCGCCAGAGCGTACAGCTAGCTCGAGAGGGGGCACCCCTGCCGCACTCCCTGCCCAAAGCTGACCAGCTCGGTCAGGGTCCAGTTGAGCCTGACCAGACACTCTGCGGAAGCGTACAGCACCTGGAGAAAACCCACAAACTGGGATCCGAAGTCTAATGCTCGCAGAGTGCCCAGGAGATACCTGTGGTCCACCCTGTCAAGCGAGGTGGTTATCCGCTCCTGCCCTTCAGAGCTTAAAACAGCCCAGTAGGGGGCTGTGACTGGGGCAAGAAGCCTGGGCTGATTGGGGAAAGTAGGCTCAGCTGAGGCCATGCCCCAATCAGGCCCAGCTGGCCCCTATAAGAGGCTGTGAGGGAGAAGGGCCTGGCTCCAGGGAGCTAGACACAGGGTCCCTGGGTGAAGCAGGGCTGGGGAAAAGCAGAGGCGCTGGGGAGCTCCTGCCTAGAATAAGGCCAAGAGGTACTGGGGGTTGCAGGAGGCAGCCCAGGGGTAGGCAAAGGCAGCAGATCCAAACCCCTTTGCCTATGATGAGTGGCTTATATTGCAGTCTGCCCCAGTGAACAGGGGCTAGATGGAGACCAGGCAGTAGCCAAAACTGAGGCAAAGTGGGGATAGTGGGTTGGAGGTTCCCCAGGGAAGGGAGACCCAGACTGGTGGAGTACTGCCCGGGGGCAGCACCCCAGTTAAAAGGGCACTGGGGTCCAGGGAGGGACTCGGGCCCAGAGGACAGGCGGATCACTGGCCTGCAGAGGGCACTCCAGGCTGGCAGTAAGCTAATTCCCAAGGAGAACCAGCAGGAGGTGCCGCAGGGGCGAGTCTGTGCTGTGCTACGGACCCAAGAAGCTGTATGTAAACACATGTCATAACAGGCCTAGCTGAGAGGGGAAGGGGATTTAAAATCTGCCCACTTAAGTCGTTTGGGTTCAATGCAGAAATGCTGGTGAAAAACGTGTACAAACCAGCTCAGCCTAGTAGCATTCCCAGTGCTTCACTCAGGGGCGGCTCTAGGTATTTTGCCGCCCCAAGCAGGGCAGGCAGGCTGCCTTTGGCGGCAGCCTGCGGGAGGTCCACCGAAGCCGCGGTACCAGCGGACCCTCCGAAGGCAGCCTGCCTGCCGCCCTCGCAGTAACCGGCAGAGCGCCCCTGTGGCTTGCTGCCTCAGGCATGCGCTTGGCGTGCTGGTGCCTGGGGCCGCCCCTGGCTTCACTTGTCATGCACAGGTGGTGTTTGCTTTTCCCAGGCTAACCACATCTTCTGTGCTTTGCTTGCCCTCCGCAGATGGAGCCCTGCACCTCACAACAGGAAATGAGTCATGTCATGAACCCCTTTGCAACAAAAGACAAGGCCATTCTCCCACCCAAGCCATCCTTGGGTAAGTGGCAGGGACCTCTACACCAGCACAGGAAGTCAGCTGCCATTTTGAAACTGTCAGAGCACAGCAAACAAGGCAGGACTCCTCCAGCACTCATGCTGAGTGTGGAGTTGGCCTTAACGGGCTACAGCCCCTTAAATCGAACATTGCCACCATTAAACCCAAACAGAGAGGAAAAGTGTCAGACGGAGAAAGCAGCTCTTTCATTATCCTAAGCTGTGAACACTGCCCTCTATAACTATATCGAGCATCACTCACCATAATCACAGACCACAAACTTCTTGGACGTCCACTCAACAACCCCCAATCTAAGCTGCCAACACACATGAAATGGCCAGCACTTCCACTCCACCCATCCAAGTTCCATATGGCCCACAAAGATGATGAAAACAACCGTGCAGCCTGTTTCACCACTCACTGCAGATACAACCACTCGAGAATTCTCTCTGATGACATGACACAGATGTGCATTTTGCTGCTGTACATCCCTCAGCTCCTGGAACATATCTAGCATGAATTTACAATCAAACAGCATGAGCCCTCCCTGTCCTTCACAGAGGAGGATGAAGTGATCTTTTTAAACTACCAAAGTAGATAGACAAGCCATAATATTTGCCAAAAACTGACGGCCAGACATGAGAACAACAGGTTCCAGCCTAGCCTCTTGCGAAGAGGAAGGATGGTCCAATGTTTAGGGCACTAGCCTGGGACTTGGGAGACCTGCATTCACCACAGACTTAGGCAAGTCACTTAAACTCTCTGTGCCTCCGTTTCCCATTTATATAATGGGGATAATACCACTGCCCTACCTCACTGCAGTGTTTTGGTGAGAAATACACTAAAGATTGTGAGACAATCAAATACTATGGTGACAGTGGCCATACAGGTACCCAAGACAGACAGACTTCAGCAAGTGTGATAAACATGGCCTGGGAACAACTCTAGGTTCCTATTAAGACTACATAATTTCTTCACTGAAAGATCAGGTTTTTAGGCACTGACAAACTTGCTGACTCCTTAATTTGCACATGACCCCCTTAGTCAGAGGCAGTTTCTTAAAGTTTAGATGTGCCTCAAGAAGCCTACCTGGCAGATAGCTTTGATTTCTGTGGTTTATTTCCCTCTGGTGGCTATTTCCTAGCCATTCTCAATTAAAACTCACTCCTGGACAGTGGCTGAATTTACTACACAAAAAATTGTCTCTCTCCAAAACACATTCTTTTTTGTAATCATTGAGGGCCAAATTCTGCAATTTTAACTGGAGGTTGGATGACAGCACTATCCTGAAATATTTAATAGCCTGCAAGAAGACATGCCAATTGTAATCAGTTTATAAACAACTCCTATTTAGTGTCAAAATATTTCAGATTAAGAAATCACAAGAACATGTGTTTGGTGGTAACATGTATTAATGGGGACTATTCTATTATGCAATATGTCTGACCATTCATTAATTTGGCTGCAATCTGTTGTTTCTGAAAACAATGGGTGGTGGTAATAACATGCCCCCAACCTTGAGGACTCCAGGGGAAGTCATTCATGCTCTTGCAAAGGGCACGATTTACATGTGGTGTCATTACATATGCCAGAAAATTGATGACTGGTTACTACTCACTCATTTCAGGAGGTATCGAGTACCCAGCATGAATTAACTAGGGTAGGCCACATGGAATTTTTTTTTACTGTTTATGGCACCACGGAGTATATTATTTGGATTAGGTTGCTAGAAAGAGGGATATTTTAATTGGGATCCAGTAATAACTAGGACATTTAAAGCAGCATGAGTGCATGTCAATTTCTTAATATTAATATTCAGTTGCTAACCAAACATCTGGATTCCATAACCACAGGCTGAGGGAAGAATGTTGTCAGTGAGAAGAATGAAGAGGAAAAATTTTGCTTGTTAAACATTTTGGAAGCATTTGCTATCACTCAGCTCTTCTTGGCTGCAGGACGATAGTTACTCATCTTTTCTCTATGGCAGCCAGTTGGGTTATTGCTTTCGCAGTTTTTGGCACAGTGCCAAGATAACTTTGCGGCTCATCTGAAGAATACGGTGAGGTCACTTCTGGCAACATGGTAGTTCCTCTCAATGACTCGTACTGTGCCTTCTGAATAACGTGACCAATAATATGAGCTAGATTCAGGAGCGGGGGTATCAGAAGTCACTCTCGACAAAGTGTAGAATCATAGGACTGGAAGGGACTTAAAGAGGTCATCTAGTCCAGTCCCCTGCACTCATAGCAAGAGTGCCATGGTATGAAGGCTTTCAGAAACAGCACTCTCAAAAAGACATTATCAAAAGCACATGCAGAAAAATCACAGACCTAAGCAACAATACTACAGAGCTAAACACTCAAATCTTCATATAGAGAATGTTTTAAATATTAGGGACAGTTTATTTCCCCCGTTTACGTGTAGGATAATGCATGTACAATAGAAACCCATTTAGCATGTACTGATTGATCCCAAAACTCATTATTTCCAAAATCTGTCACTGAGAGGAAAGTGCTGCCTAAAACTCTTGTTCACCCCAGTCACCGGCCAACTTTGCAGAGCCTTTGGCTGCCTTATCCCACGTATGACGACATGCAAGAATATTCTGCTTGATTTAATTCATGATTGTTATCTCATGGTGTGTGCTCGCCTATATATGAAATTTCATGAAAAATTATTACCACAAACCCAAATGACTCTATGATCAGGGTTTGCAAAGCATTTCTCACTTCAGTGTAGCATTAATGTTTTCTTCTGTTGTAGCTAGAGAAGGGCCCGAGCTGTTGTGTTTGGATCTGATTTGAATATCCCCAAGGCTGTTCTATTCAGATCCAAGATTCTGATGTGGGTGCATCTCTAACTAAGCCACTAAAGTAAAGGGTGGCGTGGTACGATGAAACAGAATGCCAGACTCTCTCTCCACCAAATGCCTCTTGTTCCTTTTATAAATTCCATAGGGATAATTCTGTCACCCTGACTCGCACTGGTAAGTATCTAACTACACCTGTAGCCTCACTGGAGTCAGTGGGTCTATTCACAGAGCAAGGTGTGATTTAGGTCCATATCTAACTCCCTGATTGGGTACTTGCCTAACTTGTACCTTGGTGGAAGGGGGGACTGCACTGTTCATAGACAGTCAGTTTTTAATAGAGCAACACTGGCATCAGGGTGTTGAAGCAGACTGCTCAGTCTGGTCACAGTCACAAAGGGGAAAGATAGAAAGGGACTGGAAAGTAAAGACAGGGTTAAAGCAGCCCATGACAGACATAACCAAGCCCTTGACAGCAGCTCATCAGCATCTCTTCCGAGATGGCGTTGTCAGGATCAGCTTTTCCATACTGGAAGAGCAGGCTGTCACCTGAGGCACCACAGTCAGGGACTGTTTATTGTTAGAATAATGGCAGGATGTGGAAAGTGCGGGGTGGGGGGGCATTTTCCAATTAACCTGAGGCAGCAAATTCCCCAGACCAGGCATTGGATAGCGTAATAAGACAAAGTATTATAGGACCAGGATATCTGCCAACTTTCTGGCGTGAAGGATAAGGACACATATGGCTATTGAATAATCGGCAGTGGGATCAAAGGTCCCAAAACAGAAAGACCCCTCAGGGAGCCCATCCCTCCCTTACTTTGGTAACTATTTTCCCTACTTCTTTTACGCTGAATTTACTCTCTGAGTCAACTTTCTGCTCCCTTCCCCTCCCCAACTCTTTTCGTCCTTAGCTCTACTTGATTTTTATACCTGTCTTGCTTTCTCCTTCACAGAGGGCTTTCCCTTCCCAGCTCCATGCATTCAACCCTGCATTCTGCCTGCCAGCCAGAACCACACTGGAGACGGTGCAGAAGCAGAGTGTGTAAGCAACAGCAGCCTACAGAGAGGAATGGGAGGGATAGTGCCTCAGGGGTGCAAAGGGAAGCAAGTCCACAGGTGGCAGATGTTATGACTAAGGCTAAGATTTTGTCATGGATATTTTTTAGTAAGTCATGGACAGGTCACTGCCAATAAACAATTCACAGAAGCCGTGACCTGTCTGTGACTTTTGCTGCTGTGGCTTCAGGGTTTCTCCGACCACTGTGGTGGCTGCGAGCTGTGGGGTTCCCTCTCCGCCCAGGACAGCTGGGAGCTGCAGGGTGACTATATTTCCCAAACAGAAAATGCGACACCCCCAGCCGCTCGCCTGAAGTATCCCCTTTCCCCGCCCCACGCGAGGCTGTCGCCGGAACCATGAGGAAGCTCTCCCCAGGAGTCTGTCACCTGTCGCTGGAACCTTGCAGGGGACTCCTGTAGCTGGTACACTGCCAGGGCCCTGCTGGCTGCCAGCTCCAGAGACCTGCAGCCCCTGGGGCTGAAGCAGAGAACGTCACAGAGGTCTATTCTTTGACTTCCATGGCATAAACATAGCCTTAGTTATGACATTAAAGAAGTGCAGCACATGCACCCTACCGCATCCAAGAGTTTGTGGTTGTACAGCAGACAGGGCTGTGGCCATAACCTCAACCTATTCAGTTATGCCACCTTAGCATTGTGAAGTACCATGCTAGTCATTCCTGCTTATATACAGGCAGCACAGTTCCTCCATGGGTGGGTAGTCAGAATACGGCCATTAGGTTTCAAATATGCCTCAGCCCTTCTCTTCCAGTAGTTAGTTCCTGAAGGGAAAATGAGACCCCCCGCCCCTCCCGAGGGTGTTACTGGTCGCTGGAACACTGCTGCCTTCCCTCCACCTCTCCACGAGGCTGTTGCTAGTTGCGGGAACCCTGACGTTTGGCATCTCTGCTCACCTCCTCCCTCCCTGCATGTTCCTCTGCACCATACCCCACTTTTCCGACAAAAGTGGGCATTTGTCCTGTTTGCTTTTGCCAACTGATTAAGCTGGCAAGGGCAAACGCGACACACACCCACATTTGAAAAAAGAAAGAAAGAAAAAAAAAAGATTGGGAGGGCCAGGACAGGGCTTAAAATAGGGACAGTCCCTGCCAAAACAAGATGTCTGGTCACCCTAGCTACAGGCCTTAGAAGTACTCCTATCAGAGTCTTCTAATAAGGAGGGGAATGCAGTTGTTAAAGAAGTGTGATTTTCCTCCAGAAAATTCGCTCAGTCATATTTTAGACCAAAGTGGGCACAGTTGTAAGTTTACTAAGATTTTATTTTAGTTTCTCTAGAGATCAGTAAAACAAAGATTGCGGACACCAGCTTTTGTGGTCTTTGTCTGCAGCTCCCAGACATATTCCTTGGCTGCCTATGGATCTATGCAACAGGCTATGGAACTACTCCAAGTCAGCACTGTGGGCTGCTGAGTGATTTACAACTCAGCCATAGCAAAGACAGTGTCCAAATGCAGCAAGAGTGACAATAGATATGCCAAGAATCACAGCACAACGGCTGCCTCTCTTACCCTGGCCTCAGCAAGCCTGTCTCTTCTCTGCTATGTATTCTTCTTACTGAAGAAGCAACAGCTGTGGAAAAATATTCCTTGCCGAGGGGGCAGGAGGAGAGGAAAGAACTCAGTCTCCATCCCAAACTGCCCAGTGACACAATCAATGCCTCTGAGGAGCGGTGTGTGCAGAATCCAATATGCTACATATATAAAGTAACTTTCAAAGGCACTGGGAAGCCCTTAGTTCAATCAACACCATGTGAAGGATTTCTTGAACCCAAACCTGATGTTCTGACAGAAAATGGTGCAGCCAAATCCCTTTCAAATGGGTAGCCCCCATTCTTATTATGCACCAGTCTATTAAGGGAATGGCTAATACAACCCCTCACACCGCATTCCCCAGCACCACAGGAGAACCCACAAACAATCCAACCCCCTTCATTGTCCATAAGATGATAAACAGTCCAAGTCTTGTTACCATATTTGCCTGTTATTTTGGAGTATGCTCACTTATTAGGGTTACTCTTCTGTGTTTGGGGGAGGGGGAGGTTCTGTACTTCTATCAATGTACTGCTTATGTCATTTGTGTTCTTATATGAAGTGCACTTCTCCCTTCTGCAAGTTCCCTCCCAATGGAGCTATCCTGCAGGACCCAGGTTACCCAGGGCTGGGTTCTTCCAGCCCCCGAATCAGCTGAACACACATACACATTAACAGAGCGCATCTGAGAGGACCAGGTTAATCAGCACTCCCAAGCTGACCCGCTATATGTCCCTGGATTCAGCAGGCTGGGTCGAGCAGCACTTTCAAGCTGCCACCCTCATATGTCCCAGGTTCGGAACGTCCCTATACCCACTTTCATGTTACAGTTGTTCTGGCAGTAACCCACTTGATGAACAAACCCCACAGGATTTTTGGGTGCTGCAGCAATCTTTAGCTTAGGTATGGACAGTATTGCTGCAGAGCGAATGAGGAAGCCAAAAAACACCCACTGGAGGTTGGGGGGTGAGAGAGAGAGAGAGAGAGAAGCAACCAGCTTAACCATGAAAGTATTTTTTTTGGGCCAGGTAATAACCATACAAGGAGAGCCAAAAAAAAACAAAAAACAACACAGTTATATTACATCTAACTTAAATTTGATTATAAAAGTCAGGTTTAGAAAACTATAACTGATAACACAAGTCAGAGTCAGTAGGCTGTACTGAGAGAGAAAGCACACTGGATTCTCACCATGCCGTGAAACTTGAATCAACCGAGGGTCCCATGTGGTAGTGGTAGTGGTAGCTGGGGGTCTGGAGTGCTGGAGACAGGCAGAGCACCCAGCATTATCAGTCAGGAGAAGATGAAGTCTCAGTGGAACTAACGCAGATGTTGGATACAGGCCTCAGAACACTGACTTGAGTGGGAGTAGGTTTTTTTGTAGGGAAAGAACAATGATTCAAGGGAGAACACTAGATTTGTTTATGGGTAAACTGATGGCTCAGAGTAAACCAAAGTTGTTTTGTTCAGGCTAGACCGGGGTAGGCAACCTATGGCAAGGTGGTTTTCAGTGGCACTCGCATTGCCCAGGTCCTGGCCACCGGCCCGGGGGNAGCTAGATCAGGGTAGGCAACCTATGGCACGAGTGCCGAAGGCGGCACGCAAGCTGATCTTCAGCTGCACTCGCACTGACCGGGTCCTGGACACCGGTCCAGGGGGCTCTTCGTTTTAATTTAATTTTAAAAGAAGCTTCTTAAATATTTTAAAAACCTTATTTGTTTTACCTACAATAGTTTAGTTATATATTATTGACTTAGAGAAAGACCTTCTAAAAATGTTAAAATGTATTATTGGCACACGAAATCTTAAATTAGAGTGAATAAATGAAGACTTGGCACAGCGCTTCTGAAAGGTTGCCGACCCCTGGGCTAGACAATAGGAACTGCTCATTCCTGGCTATGGGCGGTGTTCCTTCCAGGGAGCTCACAATGCAATTAGGCAGCTTCAGTATTTTGGATACCAATAAAGGATTCATTACTAGAATTGGTCTGATAACTACTGAGCTGGGTGTATGTACACACGAGTTCATTAACATCTGCAGCAGCGATTCCCCATCATGCAGTGCTTTCCTGGTCCCAGAGTTCCGTGCGGTTCATGCCTTGGAATTTCTGTTCTCCATTCTGTATGCTAACGGGGATGCCTCCCAGTGCCATCTCCAATGCAAATGAGGCATGGGGAATTTCCTGAATCCTCTCACCCTTATCCAGAGGGGTTTAGGCGTGTCTCTTCCTGCCTTTTCATAAGTCTATCTTCTGACCAGCTTTGGTTCAAGCAGAGGCCAGGGCGGCGGGGGGGAAAGGTCTTTCGTGAGTCAGACTGCCTGTATACTGGGCCTTGGGTCCCCAAGAATACAGACCTGATAGTTACTGTAGAGACTGTTACCTATTATTATTATTATGTATTACAATAGTGCCCAGGAGCTTCATTCACAGACCAGGATCCCATTCTGCACAAACACAGAACAAAAGACAGTCCCTGCCCCAGACAGCATTCATGGGTCCCTCTTGATCAGAGCCTGTGAAATAGCACAGTTCGTATATTGCTCTTTGGGTTCTGCGGCACCTTGTAAACCAAAGTCCAGCCAAACTCATTTCATCAGGGGCCTACACCTGGATTTATGCCACTGAAAGCAACTGGCCTCCTCCCATTTGCTTCCTTTGTACCACTGCCTCCCAGAGGGAAGGCAGATTTCTTTTCCCTCCTGCATTTGCACCCTACTCTGGAGCAGCTAAACAAAAACAAACCAAAAAACAAACAAACAAACAAACAAACAAAAAATGCAGGAAAGAGTGTGGTGAACCTGTGATGGAGCAACTGGCCACAGGCAATGCAGACAGCCACAGGGCAGCTTTGGGGAGTGTCCATGTAACAAGGAATGGTACTTGCACTAATTGCCCTCTGTTGAATTACAGAGTTTCCAGGGAGGGCAGCCACAGGGTACACATTGTACAATTGGCTTCTTCCAGCTGGGAGAGTAGCCACTTGGCCATTCTTACCTCAGGGCTGCTCTATTGCCATCATCTCCTCTGGAACTAGGGAAATCCACACTGTTTGCTGCTGAGAGAGAGACTCCATTTTGGACCAAAGTGAATGAGAATGGGCTAACAGCTGCCTGCAGACTGCTATTTATACCCTCACACAGCACCACCTGCTGTTAGGAATGCAGTACTGAAGGGCAACAGCACTGCTGCTTCCCACTGAGTGGAAAGCTTAAGCCATAGATTTGGCAATTCTCATACTTTTATTGAGAGTCCTATTGTTTTTTTATAGTATTCTTGAAGCCCTAGACCCTGGAGGCAGGTGAATACAATAGTATCTCAGCTTTCTAGCTATCATGGGTGTGGAGAAATGCTTGAATATGAGACACCCTCACCTAACTCCTCCAGGTGCAAAAGCCAGAAGGCAAATAAAAAGACAGGCAAATTAAGTGTTTTTAAACAGGATTTTTGACTGCTTGAAGTTGACACCAGTATAAAGAAGAGAGACAACTTTATCAGTTTTGCTTGGTTTGTTTATAGAGGTGGGTTTTTTGCTGGTATCCTCTTTTTGCTCAGAAGGAAGTAAAAAGGGTGGGAGAGTGTTTTAATGGGGAAAATATACATAGAAGAAAAAGGATATTTGCATGGAGGAGGAGAAGGAGGTGGTGGCAACTAATTGGAAAATCAAATCAGTAAGCAGAACCAAGTGACTATAAAGCTAAGGTGAGGTTCTCGCAAGTTCAGAGGCCCAGAGGTCAATCCAGGTTAGGAGCTCAGCAGAAATGGGAATTCAATGTTGGTTAGAGTCAGTCTTTTAGGGGGGTTGCCACATTTTTTGTCCTAAACGTAGATTTTATTTCATTTGAAAGCTACTGTTGGAACTCAGAAGAACACCTTGACTTAACTGGATTTCAAATTGTCTTTTTTTATATCCTTACGCTCTATTCCTGATTACACCTGCCTTCACTCTCCTCACTGTATTTGTGAATCCATGACCCATACTAAACTGTCACATGACAGACTACTCTCCCTCCCGTTGTCTCTTTCCAGCATTTCTAAGGGAAGACTGATATGCCACATGAAATTAACACAGATTTGTCCTTGTGCCCAAATGCAGCTCTCTCTCATCATTCCTCCCTTTTCAAACAAAAGCTGTGGAGTGACAGCAATCCAGTCCCGTGTGCTTCTCTTCCGCCTGGTTGAGTGGAAGACAATACCAACATATCCAGAACACTTGGTGCATGCTATTCACTGTTAAGGTTGAAAGCCCACCCACAGCCACATATGACCAGTTCCCTATACGGTAGAACACCAGAGTTACAAACTGACCAGTCAATTACACACCTCATTTGGAACTGGAAGTATGCCAGCAGGCAGCAGACACAGCAAAAAAACAAAACAAACAAAAAAGCAAATACTGTACAGTACTGTGTTAAACAAACTACTCAAAATAAAGAGAAGGTTATAAAAAGACTTGACAAGGTAAGGTGCTTGTTTCATTTAAATTAAGATGGTTAAAAGCAGCATTTTTCTTCTGCAGTAAACAAAGCTGTATTACATCAATGTTCAGTTGCAAACTTTTGAAAAAACAACTATAAAAGTTTGTTCAGAGTTACGAACATTTCCGAGTTATGGACCGACCACCTCTATTCCCAAGGTGTCCGTAACTCTGAGGTTCTACTCTATCTACTTCAAGTTTGCTCAGCCAATCAACCAGCATGATAGCAGCAAGCAAAATCTTCCCATCTATACAGGGCCAGCTCCAGGCACCAGCTGAGCAAGCTTGTGCTTGGGGTGGCAGATTCTAGGGGGCAGCATTCCGCCCAAACTTAGGGCAGCATGGGCACTTTTTTTTTGTTTGTTTGCTGCTCCGGCTGCCCTGTAGGGGGCGGCAGCATGGAGGAGGGGAGCACCCTACAGCAAACTCAGCAGGGCCGCCTGCATCGTTCCCTCCCCGCCGACCGGAGCGGAGACCTCCCGACAGGCGGAGCAGTGGTTAGGGCCGCATGGCGAGCACCCCGCTGAAGTGCTGGTTGCCCCCCCTTTTCTCTCTCTCCTCCACTCCCTCCCCTTCCCCTTCCGCCCCACTAGACCAGGTGCACACTCTGCAGCACAGGGAGTCCCCTGGCTCTGGACGCCCTGTAGGTTTTTTTGTTTTTCCCCTGCTTTGCTGGCCACGCCATTGTTTCTCCCCTCGCCCCCGCAACTTTGCTGCTCCAGCCACAGTTTTTGTGTTGTTCCTCCCACCCCTGCTTTGCAGCTCCAGCCATGCCGTTTTTCCCCTCTGCTTTGCTGCTCCAGGCCCCACCCCCTTTTTTTTTGCTTGGGGCAGCAAAAAAGCCAGAGCCTGCCCTGCATCTATACAAAGCAGCAGAGCTATTCCTCAGGTTGAGTGAGAATTTTATCAGCTGGACTGTACTTTTCCATTCGACTCAGTACCTATTGGGTTTCTGGGAACTGGGCGGGCGGAAGCTTGCTCACTGCTCAAGGATCCCCCCCAGCCTAAGGGGAAGATCTACAGGACCTCAAAAACCCAACTGATTTCGGGGGACAACTTATAAAAGAACAGGGACAGGAGTGTGGTCAAAGGGTCATAAGAAGGGAGCCTGATGGGGACACCAAGCAGAGAACCCCGGACAGCGCCCACTGCTCCTCGAAGGCGTCAAGGGAGCCAGTGGACGCCGCCCAGAGGAACTCTGCCCGGATGCGTGAACAGACAGAGGATCGGAAGCAAGCCCCACAGTCACAGGAGTTTCCCTCCATTGGCTAACCTCCTCTCCTCAGACACCAGGGATAGCCCATTCCTCCTGTTACTTCTTGTGCTACTTGCATCCCAATATCAATGAAGGAACTTCAGGCAAACTTCTGTGCAATGAGCTGTGACCATACTTTAGCGGGGTGGGGGAGAGGGAAGAGGCAGAAGCCAATTGGTGCTTTCATACTGATAAGGTTTTGAATCCTATGGGAGACTAGATAGCAAACTCTGAAATATTGTAGTTACTGTATTTCAAAATTATTTGGTGGTCAAAACACTTGGGATGGTGCTTATTTAACTTTTTCTCTGTAGCATAAAAATGTGCTTAGATGATACCTCAGTGGATCATTTTCTTACTGATATGTACAGATAAATAGACTTTATTGCTTAACATCCTTTGGCTACAGATGGCACCTGTAACACTTGTAAAACTTGCACCACTCACATTTGTAATATTGGCTTTTATTTGCAGGCAGGGTGTGGACATGGTAAATGGTTTGAAAAATCAGCAAAGGCAAGGGGAAAAAAAGAGGTGAAGGGTTAAACCTCATAATCTCCAGTCAGGGAGCAGTATGAGTTTGCGGTTAGAGAATGGGACAGAGAGCTGGGCTCTAGCTCAAGATGTGCAATAGGTTCTCTTCATGACTCAGAGTAAATTATTTATCCCGTTTACTTCAGCTTCTCTCAAGAGCAAACTGAGATGGTACTTCCATATTAGTGCTTATCTGGTAACTCCCTCAGTGTCTACAGAACATAACTTGAAATCTAGCTTTTCTGGGGATTGGGAAGGGTAAGTCCTTCTGAATGGGAATTGGGGCAATGCTTTGTTCCTGACTCTACAAAAATAAATAAAGGGCCTGATTTCCCACTCATTCTCATCAGTTCTGAAGTCCTGATTTACCTGTGGTGTGAGAGGAAAATCAGACATTATAGTTCTTAAGGTATAAAGCTATAGCCCTTTGCATGTGATGTTAACTCTGAAATCTAGTGATGCTTGTATAAATGCCAGGATTATTAATTATTGCACCAGTGGCAATTTGAGCAGAAACATCTGACTATTCTCTGATTGTAAGTGGAGTTTGGGATTGTGGAAGGAGCTTGTGTAGAATATCATTTCCCCCTTTACTCCTAAACTGGTTGCCCAATAAATAAATAAATAAAATAAAATATTTTTAAATGGTTGCTGTGCTATTTAACACAGTATAGTTTTATTTCCTGCTTGGAAAAGTAACTCTCAGAATACATTTTTTGGGAATATTTTTGAATACAAGACAATTTCCTACGAATGTTCAATACTTGCATAACATTCACTGTTTTGCTGAACATTCCTGCCTATAAATTTGTACACCAGAATATGTGTGAAAAGCAAACAGGATGGTGGGAGGGGCGCATGGATTTTCAGAGTTAAAGTAAACTCATTTAGAAAATTGAATGACCAGTGGCTAGCAGGATTTTTTTGCTACATTTTGTGTCACGCTAAGGATAAATGGGCTGTACTGTTTCTGTTTCCTTGGTAGAAGTGTAAGTTTTCTGTGCAGAATATCTGAAACCAAGGCCCCTCTATCAGGCCCACTGGCAGCTTTATTACCATGTAATACAGCAGAGTGAGAGATATCACATTGTCAAAATGGAAGACAACTCATTGGAGAATAGAGGTTCCAAAAGGCCAATGGCAAGGATAACACACACAACAAAGGCTTGGTTTTAGGATTTATTTCATCTGTTAACATTCATTCTTGATCTAGACAAAAAGAATTAGTATTATTTTGAATCAATTTTTTTTTATTGTGGAAAGAAAAGAAAATAAACAAACCTTAACACTTCTTTTTGTAGGATGCTATAAATAAATATATAAAGCTTTAAGTGGTACTTGGCTTTAAGTTAAACAATTTTTTTAGTTCCCAAAATGAAAGTGCAAACCATACAGATTCAGCCCAATGGAAACACTTAGGTGGATGGCCTCAGCTACTATTCTTTTTAAAAGATGCTGAATCTATTTGATCTACAACTGGGGGGAAAACAGGAGTGAAGGGTTTTATTTTAATTTTTATCCTCAGTCACACAACTCCTAGAGATAAGAACTGAGTTCCTCGGTAGATAGAACACACAAGAAAGGGGAAGGAAATGAATGCTCTGTCTCCATTGTCCATTACCTCTGCTGTACTCCTTGTACAGCAGAGTGGAAATTGAAGAGAACACAAGCGAAACCTCAGACAAAAGCAAATAACATCGACACAAAATCAGATCCATTACCAATAAAACTAGTGGTAAACCCTGTGGCTGCTCTTCATTTGCCTGGCAGACTATACACAGAAACTTCACATTTGAGTTGTTTTTAAAAAAAACCAATTAAAATGAATGAAAAGGGGCAATAAAAATAAGTTAAAAACATATTCCAATATGTACAAATCATGCTCAGAAACCATTTTAATATAAAATTAATTATAGTACAGTTCTCTCAATCCAGTATGTAGAAGGGACCCCTGGGAGGGCTGAGGAAGTGGGGCCGTGGGGGAAGAAAAAGGCTTGATTGCAAATCATGCTTTTCATCTTGGATGGCTAAGAATTGTCCTGAAAATCACCACCCTTAGGGTGGGCAAAGCAAGCTTTAATACCCAGGTGGTTATAAGGACCACATTCCCCTTGCCAGAGTTCCTGTAGGCAGGACAAACAGGCAGCCACAGATAACTCTGATTGTGTGTGAGGGACCCATGGATCATTGCTTTAACAGGAACTACTGCTAACTGAGCTGTGCTTTAAAGGCCTGGCTCTAGCATTCAGCAAGCAAATCTCGTTTTAATTTCTGCTACTGGAACATGATATGCTAATATTAACAAAAACGAGAACAAAAGCTAACCCAGGAGCACTGTGATTTGAATGCAGCAAATTATGTGGACTGCATGCCGAAATACATCCTTTGAAATACTACATTTAGTAAGGCTGTGTGCAGATTACTGGAGTGCTACCTATTTGTTACCTTCAAAAAATTCCAGAGGGGAAGCTGGCTCAAAGAATTGGTAATAAAGGGCAATGGAGCCTTTTAACTCTGTCACAAATTAAAGTCATACTTTGCTCAGTAATAACACAGTCAATACCATCTGATAGCTGTTCAGTGGTCAAGTGATCTCTGTGCCTCAATCTAGTTTCTAATGGACAAGTGTCTGCTCACTATTGACAGCCATACTTTTTTGCTTGTGATGCCAGTAGAGGAACAAAGCTAAAAAGGGAATGACCATGGAGTCTGAATTGTAAGAAACGTTCAAAAAGCACACTAGAGGCTTTTGATGCTACTGACTATGCTGTCCTTTTGTGGATAGACATTGGACTATAGGTGCTGGAACCAGGGGTACTGGGGGTGCTGCTCCATGCTCTGGCTTGAAGTAGTTTCCATCATATATAGGGTTTACAGTTTGGTTCAGTGGCTCTCTGCACTTCACAAATTGTTCCAGCACCCGTGCATGGGATTACAGCTTGCACGAGTGACGCAGTCTGAATCACATTAAATTCACTCTAAAATTTTGCTTTCACAGTGTTCTAACAAAAACTTGGGCAGGGATGCTATAGAAGAGAGACCAACCTGAGAAGAAAGGAAATAATGACCAGAAAAATGACTGTGCTAAATGGTATTTAATTCACAAAGAATCTTTTGTTGTGAGATGTTTTGCCTACCTCTACAATGTAAGATACGACTGACTGGACAAAAAGTTAGGACACAGCATCCTTTCCAGTCAAATACTGCACATTCTTCAAAGGGCATGGCAAAAAGGGGCATCTAATTGGCTGGCTTGTGTTTGTCTGGTCAGGAATCTCATTCAGTATAACCATTCAAATTCAGGTTCGTCAGCAACAACACACTTCAAGCAGTGAAGTTTCTCTTTTCAGGAGTCTAAAAGCACACGGAGGCCTGGTTCTTGCACTTATAGCTGTGCGAAGTGAAAGTGACGTGCTACTGGATCAGAATTCTCTGCACACTGGTGGAAGCATGTCACATCTCTTTTTGCACAAGTGTAATGACAACATAAACTCTAACAAAATGGAGAGTCGGGCCATGGTCTTTCACTGGTGGCAACAGTCCATCTCTCCAATGTAACCATTCATACTAAGCATTACTGCTTGGATAAATTCCCATTAACACTCCATAAAGCTCCCAACTGCAGTGAAGACTTTCCCTGGAAGCTCCCTGCAATCACAGCAGGAAAACAAAGTAATAGCAAGTGTTGTATTGACTTGGGACCGGATTCAACTCCCATTGAATTCAACGGGAGTCTTTGTCAGAATCTCGCAATTGTCTTCACTTCACCTACTGCTGTTATTAAATATTTCCTTGCTTAATGAAGGAGCATTGTATATAAGAAACTATAAATGTATAGAAAGTTCAGGGAGCAGCAGGGGAAATGTATTGGAAGAAAGGGGCATATATTTAACAACAACAAAATATCTGGCCAATAATTCCACTGGAGTTTCTTAAAGCAGATGGTGTCTATTAATTTTAAAACTACACATACATTTTTCATGTTATTGTAGAATCAAATAATCTGCTCCTAAAAACTGGTACGACTGGTATCGTAGTACATATAAATCACAATAAACTACATTCACATTATGTCAAAGAAGCTCCTTTAAGCCCACTAAAGCAAGAAAATTCTGTGTCAGAGAAGTGATGTGACCTATAGATTACTGCCTAGGACCAACCCTTAAAAGTAAACTAGTGTAAGGTCTTTGGCCAAACAACTGGCCATACCAGGGTGGGTATCCTTTGTTTCCTTTAATCACACTTAGAATCTATGGCCTGGTCTACACTATGCGTTTATACGATTTTAGCAGTGTTAAACCAATTTAACGCTGCACTCGTCCACACAACGAGGCCCTTTATATCGATATAAAGGGCTCTTTAAATCGGTTTCTGTACTCCTCCCCGACGAGAGGAGTAGCGCTGAAATCGGTATTATCATATTGGATTAGGGTTAGTGCGGCCGCAAATCGACGGTATTGGCCTCCGGCAGATATCCCACAGTAGCACCACTGTGACCGCATCTGGACGCAATCCTAACCGGATGCACTGGCCAAAAACAGAACAGCCCCGTGACTTTTGAATTTATTTCCTGTTTGCCCAGCATGGAGCTCGATCACGCACAGGGTGGCTGATGCAGTTCCAATCCAAAAAGAGCTCCAGCATGGAACCGTATGGGAGATACTGGATCTGATCGCTGTATGGGAGACAATCTGTTCCATCTGACTCCGTTACAGAAAACGAAATACAAAGCATTTTGAAAAAATTCCAGGCCTAATGAATAGAAGAGCTACAGCACAGTCTGTGTGACAAGTGAACGGAAAGCCAAAGAATCAATGATGCTCATGGAGGGAGGGAGGAAGGGGTTACTGAGGCTCCAGCTTATCCTACAGTCCCTGAAAAGTATTTGCATGTCCTTGGCTGAGTGCCCAATGCCTTTTAAGGGTCAAACCACATTGTCCGGGGTGTTCAGGTAAGCTCGCAAATTTACCCCCCCTCACCCTGTGAAGAAAAGGGGAAAAAAATTCATGCTTCTTGACTTTTTTAGATGTTCACCCTTATGTCTATCTCATGCTGCTGGCATGACGTGCGGTGCTGCGGCAATGAATAGCAGCATCCCTTCCCTCCTCCCCGGTGGGCAGATGTACATATATGACTGCTTCCATTGTCCAATCTAGCCCGTGATGCCCTGGCTGACCTCAGGGGGTCGGCCGGGGCGCTTGGGTAAAAATAGGAATGACACTCTCCGGTCGACTCCCGAGATGGTACGAAACGACTGGATAACCGTCTCATCAATTGCAACTGGGGGCTGAGCTCTCACGCAGCCGCCCCCCCTTCATGTCTAAAAAAGATTCGATATTAGCTCCTGACTATCGTAGCAGCAGGTGCCTGGGCTCCTCTCCATCCCCATTTATGGTCCTGCCTGCGACTTCAAATAGCAGCTTGGAGGGCTACCTCCCTCCATTTTAATCTCACTGAAAAGTCAAGTGTTCTTATTCCTGCAGTCTTTATACTGTCGTCACAGAAATGAGGGGACACTGCCACGGTAGCCAGAAAGGTTGGGGGAGAGGGAATCAATGAGTGGTGTGTGTTGAAGGGGCAACCCCCGTGAATGGCAGCCAGCTCAAACATTTCTGCGGGATCTGACACGGAGCAGCTGCTTGCTGCTCTGTTCTCTGATACATGTTCCTAGTATACACTTGCCCCATATTCAGGCAGGATGACTATTTTTAGATAAACCATAAAGGAGGATTGACTCGGGAGTCATCACATTTTTGTCTTTGCGCCCCCGCAACCTCAGTAAGGCCAGCCAGGAGCACCCATGACAAGCAGTAGATGGTACAGAACGACTGATAACCGTCATCTCATCACCAATTACAATGGCAGCAAGACGCACAGAATGACCTGGTAACCATCTTTGCTCCCTGCATGCAAAATGAATGCTGCTGGTGTAGCACGCACAATACCGCTCTGTCAGCGCATCCAGTACACATGACGGTGACAGTGACAAAAGCTAACGGGGTCCATGGTGCCATTGCTAGCATCTGCCAGGGCAATCCAGGGAAAAAGGGTGCAAAATGATTGTCTGCCATTGCTTTCATGGAGGAAGGAATGAGTGACGACATTTACACAGAATCACCCGCCAATGCACCATCATGCACTGGCATCTCAACCCAGAATTCCAATGGGTGGGCGAGACTGCGGGAACTATGGGATAGCTACGGGATAGCTATCCACAGTGCAACGCTCCGGAAATTGACGCTAGCCTCGGTACATGGACGCACACCGCCGAATTAATGTGCTTAGTGTGGCCGCTTGCACTCAACTTTATACAATCTGTTTTACAAAACCGGTTTATGTAAAATTGGAATAATCCTGTAGTGTAGACATACCCTATCTCTGCACTACTTTGCACTAGTTAACCCTCAACACTTCTTTGCAGTGAGTATTGTTATTCCCAATGAGCAGATGGGGAAACTCAGGCAGAGCTGAAGGGATGTGTCCAAGCCAGGATTTAAACATGGAAATTTCTGACTCTCTGGACTGAGCTCAGACCACTAGAAATCATCATACCTCTCTCTTCTTCCTTTTGTGGGTTTAAGTGAACTGTTAACAATACTCTGTAGTTTCATTTCATGTGTTGGTTACTGTAATATATTACAAAGCAAATGCTGAAGTCTACCACTGACACGCTCTTGAGGTCAGAGGTTCCTTCTAATTTTGAACCATGTAGACAGATCCACTAAAATTCAGCCAGCTATTTAGAGCCCATAATGCAGAAATAACCTAGCCAGACTGGGCCAAATTCTACTGCCAGCCTTGCTCGGGTAGCTCCATTCATTGTCAACCTTTGTGTAAATGAAGGCAGAATTTGGCCCTCAGTATAATAATTATCCTCAGAACTCAGTACCAGTGTATGCAGTACTGCACAAGCATGCACAGCATGCTCTCTTGTGGAGCTGTTTGGATGCCTACTCTGAATATGGATTAGTTTAGTAACTGTTTGTGCATTATGGATCCATAACACTGAATGCACAGTGAGAAGCCTTCGGGTAAAGTTTGATAGTGTGCACATAAAACAGTTGTTTTTTATAGCTCATGTATAGTTTTGTGGATAAATAGCCTGTAAAATTGCATTTTGTAAAAATCAATGTTTTCTTTAGTTACAGCAACATACACGAGCGCTGGGAGCTAGCAAACATGGTTATTCCTAATTCTGGAATTTAGAGGTTTGTAACACCCTCTGCCCCCAGATCAAATTCCTTTGAGGGGGAGGTTTTGCTTTCCACATTTCAGTCTGGAATAAATATTTACAGCCATGTTATACACCTCTGAAAACTGGGAGCGGCTCTTAATGGAAACACTGACAGACCCTTAAAGAGAACGACAATAGCAGGTGTTGATTGATAGGCCTGATGTAATGCAG
Organism: Chelonoidis abingdonii; assembly: GCF_003597395.2. Classification (NCBI taxonomy): domain Eukaryota; kingdom Metazoa; phylum Chordata; order Testudines; family Testudinidae; genus Chelonoidis; species Chelonoidis abingdonii. Next base: position 48,461,149 of record NC_133776.1, on the reverse strand, counting down.
CACTTCAGCATGTCTCACTATGGTTAAAGTTAAGATGTGTAAGTACTCTGCTGGCCCAGGCTGTGAGGGCCTGATCCAAACCCCACTGAAATCAAATGAAAGACTCCCACTGACTTCAATGAGCTTTTGATCAGAGCCATAACAGGGTTATGTTTTAACCCCGAGTTTTGCTCAGGTTTTCTGTCCAGATGCTCTGTTATCTTTCCTCTCTTTTAGAGAAAAGCACCTACGAAAACCAGCTGTGTTGCTTGCAGTTTATGTCGTGGAAATCAGGCAGCTCCTGCAGCAGGCATCCACCTCCCCTGCAAAACTCCATTTGAATTCTACAGTGTTGGTAACAGCATGCAAAGGCAGAGAGAAAATTACAATACAAAGCGAGCAACACTTCAGTACATTCCTGTAAAGGGAAAGACAACTCTGTAAAAAGGACATGCTGCAGCTGAATATATCATCTCTCTGCCTCTCCTGTGATTTCACTGTCATATTTGATCTGCAGTTAACACAGCCTCTGAAAATCAAGGTGTCTCCCATTTGATTCATACTTCACTCTGAACGATAGCCAGTTCAGGTCCTAGGGGCCAAGTAACAATGGGTGATGTATGGAGCAGACAAAACCTGCTTCTTTTCCATGTTTCAGACCAACGCGGAAGTGCTTCGAATAGCAACGACAAAAAATAGATGGATTTGAACAGAGTGTGGGGGAAATGTGACAATCCACTGTTCTCTGAATCAATCTGAGTAGGCAGAAGCTGGTTAGATTGCCACCAGATGGGGGAATGAAAGTTACCAGACTTTCAAAACAAGAAGGCTGCTGGTCTGATGAGGGCCTGAGACTGAAAACCATTACCCCTGATTTCTCTTCCCAGGTTTACGAGGGCACCTTGTTTAAAACAAGATCCATGGAAAAGGCCATTCTGCCAAATTCAGCATACACTGTCACCAGATTAATTCAGACCAGTAGCAGGGAATCTTATTGCCCTGGATCAAAGTCCCTGACTGCTCCCTTGGGAATCAGTGGAAGTTTTGCTATTGACTTTGGTGGGAGCAGGATTGGGAATATAATTTACTTTCTTTAAAGAAAATAGCATTTTTGAAATTTAGGTATGTGTAAGTGCATGTTCTCTGTAATTAAGATCTCATTTCTCACACACACACTCCAGCAAAATAAACATGTCTCCATTGATAACTGAGTACTTGCAGGGTATTACTGGAACTCTACCTGATTCAGGTGCATGCGGGAGTGATGCTATTCTCTCTCTCTGCTTGGCTTGTTTTATGTACAGAAAAGGATTTTCATGTGCTGTCTACAAGTTACATTGATTAAGGATTGTACTGCACATGAGAAGGGGTGCCAAGATTCCATCTGTGTGTACGTGTGTGACTCTACATGGAATTTGGTTGGCTTTTATTTGGCTTTTGGAACTTCTTTGTGAAGCAGAAGCTGGGGATGTTTGTGCATGAATTCACTAACTATTGTTACTATCGTAAAGTGGCGTACGTGTGCGACACCAGTGCAATGTATCAAAACCATTGTGCTAAGTATATATTCTAGGCCACAGTCAATTTGCTTTAATGTTTCTCATCCTCTACTGTCTTTCTTCTTTTATTTTTATTCTGCTCCATTTTCTTGACAGTGGTTGCCATTTGAGCCTGAGCAGCTGCCCCCGTGACTAGATCATACCCTAATAGCTTAGCATGCAATCAACTTTGCCACTACTATCCTTACTTTAGCATAACAAAAATAACCCATTACCCTCCCCCCACAAAACAGAAGGGAAACAAAGGGAAACCTTGATTAAAAAAATTATCTATATACAGGTGTGTGTTTGTATATCTGTCTTTATACTCAGAGGAAAAACAGATTAATAAAAGATCCTACCTCTGCCGTCTGTTTCTGAATTTGGGAGGATAAGAAACATTACATTGTATTTGGCCTCATAAGCGAGTGGTTGAATTTGTGCATTTTTAAATCTGAGTTATAATGTTGACCTTTTTTATTTTTTTTAGGTATTTATTTATTTTTTTAAGAATTTCACTGGTCTTGTAAGAAACAGTAAAAAGACCCATTGTTTAAAGAAGAATGCTACCTTCTGTTTTACAGACTTGCTTTTAAATAAAAGATCTGTTGTGGGTGGTTTTGTATTTTTACTTCCATGATCTTTTAACAGGAAACCCAAGAATCCTATTCAGTATAAAAGTCTGCCTAGGCTACCACTTCTCTATAATATGGCTCATGTAGTCCTCAGTGGGCAAGCGTCCTTGCTCTTCTGTCTCTTCCTTGGGAAGTGCCTCGTTGGACCGGTGAAGAAGCCTCTCTTCCCGATTCTTTATCCTTTGCTCCATCCTCTCTAGCTGCCGCTTGTACTGGTAGCGCTGTTGGAAAAGGTCCTTTGCATAGTCATAGAGCTGCATGTCCAAGTCATTGAGCTCCTCAATCCTCCTTATGGTGTTGTTATCCACCTCCACTCCGCCTGCCCTTGTACTGTTGTACTGCATGAAGGGCCTGATGAATTTCAGATTAAAAGTTCTCTCAAACAGGTATTGAGTCTTCCTCTGGAACTCTGTCAAGCCAAAAAAGGCCATGTCTCTAAGGTTCTTCTTTGCACTCTCTAGCAGGATCTGTGCTCGCTTGTTCTCAGGGATAAAAGACATGTTGTAGCAGCCCACCAAGCTCAAGTCAGCCAACATCCTCACTTGGCGGTTGTTTGCCAAGTTATACGGGCAATCCATGAACTCCTGCAGCGTGCACCCTGACCAGTCTGTGCCTTCATAGCATGATGGCAACTCTTCAGGGGTTGGTGTCCGACCATCACACATATGCAAGGAAGTTTTCCAGGTAGCTCCTCGTTGGACGTGCCTCCATTCACTGAGGTAACGGGACACAGGGTCTCTCAGCAGCGTGATGTAGTAAAATTTTCTACAAGAAGAAGAAAAAAAATATTCAGCATGTGACAAACTGTTATGTGGCAAGCTGGGATTTATGGCACAGAACAGCAACAGTCAGTGTCTCAGCATTCATTTAATTTACCTCTCACAGATTCTTTTCTTCCTAGAATCTGTACTGCTAAGCAATCTGAGTGATACCAGGACTATGTTTTTCTCATAACTCGTCTTTTCCATTTTAGTCACACCAAGTCAGAACTCTCTCTCTCTCTCTCTGGGATATCACATTCCAGCAAAGGACTGCAATGTCAGAACAAATCATCAAGATTCAACTGATCTACCAGCCTCATAGACCAACTTTGGCTTTAGGGTCTGACTGGCCTTTCACACTAACACGCACCTCCAAAGTCACCCAAGACTCACTCTGTCTGTAGCACTGGCCAATAACTGATTTATTTATAAACTGACCCAATCACTATCGCCACACCAGTCTATAGAGTGGACCACCTAGCACTTTGTTTATCTCACTGCTGAAATGAAACGCAGAAGTCTGCATTGAGAAATGGAGCAGCAACACTTTTTCTTTTTTAAATGAGAAATCAGGAAGAAAAATCACTCTCTGTAGAAACCGATAAGCAGAGAGAGTGAGATTCTACCCCCAGCACCCGATAGCTCCCATTTCAGTTGATCCATACAAATGTAAACGAAACATGAGAAAAATTCTGATATGCAAATGGGATGGGTACAAAGGCAAGGCAGTCAAGAACAACATACATATAGAATACATTTTCAAAGGTCCGAGTGTAGTGGAGTGTATTAAAATGCAAATCACACCTTAAACTGTACGTCTGATACTGTATGGTGTGCAAAGAGTCACTGCCGCCTCAGTTCATGGTGTGTGTGGCTACCCAAATGTTCTTCATCTCTCATAATAAGGGTAGCCAATTACCAGTTCTAACTGGAGCCTGACTGCAAGGCCCACTGGAGTTTTTTCACTGTATTCAGTGGGCACTGAATCAGACTCTTGGTGTGAAAGGCTTCTAGCTGCTAAAGTAGGCGGGTTATTAGATCCACTGAGGTGCCCCCGCCTTATCCAACTGTGTGATGTCATCTCCAGGTAGGAGCACAAGGAGCTTTACTGGAATAACATGAGACATGGGATACTTTATATCTTGTCCTTAAAGACAGATGTAGTGTGAGGACAGGAGCAGAATTTTTTTCTTGCTAAACAAGTGTCTGTGGAATGCTGCTACGGCTTGCTGCATTGCTAGGATGGCTAGATAGATACAAATGTGACGGACATGAGAGCAGGTTATGAGGGCACTGCCCTGTTTTTAGAGAAAATAAAAATGCCAAGTAAAAAATTCTGTTTTGGCTAAAGTTAGCGCACACTCATACTTTCCCAATGCCCTCCATATTATGCTTTCTAATGGTCACGCACATTGCTGTATGAGATGAAGCAATTTAAATTAAAGAAAATGCATCAAAGACCTTGCCCAGGAAATCTAATTGGGAAAGAAAACATTCTTCACACTTTCCTATTAATTCTCTAAGAGCTCCATCTAAAGCCCACAACACTGAGTCAGAGTCTATCAATTTCAGTTGGTGTTGGATCAGGCCCCAATTACTCTTTCACTTTCTGTTTTTGTGACCATAGCTGGTAAGAAATGTCTGCTGTTCATGGGAGGTTGTCAGTCTCACCCTGCTCCAGAAGCATTGCATTGTCTAATAGAGAAACATTTGTGGGGGGAGTGGGAGGGGGGAGGAGCGGGGAGAAGGAACCTCCCTAAAGGTTCCTTCTCTTCCTTTTACACTGCAACCCATAATAATGATTCATCTCCCCTGACTGGGATGCAGCTATGGTTTATATAAGCAGTGCTAAGAAACCTCTAACAGATGGGGATAAAATATGACAGTGGAAAGCCCAGGAAAGCCCCAGTGGATGCCAGATGTTCACGTGACAGACCCTGACGCTAAACACAGCTCACATTTTTTGACGTGTGAACTGTAGTGGACTTTTTATTTATTTTTTTAATTTACTCCCATGGAATCCAAAGGGCATTTTTCATGAAGTAATTATAAAACTGTATCTTATGCGGATAATGGTAGCACTTAGAAGCTTCAATCAAGTTCTGGGTCTCATTGTGCTAGGTACCATACAAAGACATAGGAAGAGATAGTCCCTGCCATGAAAGCTTATAATCTAAGTAAGCAAGAGTGGGGAAAAAGGAAGCATTAGTATGCCCATTTTACATATGGAGAAGTGTGGTCCAGAGAGATTAAGTGACTTGGGCAAGGTCACACAGGAAGTCTATGGAAGAGCTAGGAACTAAATCTGAATATCTTGAGCCACTGTCCAGTGTCTTAACCACAAGACCATCTACTGGCCAACTTAACTGCAGAGATAAAATGTACCTAGTATACGAAGAAAAACTTAACATTCCAGATGCTGCCCCATATAATGTCTTGAAATGCCAACATTCCATCAAAACCGAGAAAACTAGCACTTCAGCATTACTATGCTACATCCTGGTATCGTGCAAAAGCTGCAGTAGGGCACAGAAATGAAAGGATTAAAAAGCAATATCCCCTTCTCCCCAGGATGACTGCAAAAGCTATATTAATGGAGGGGGAGTACTAGCAAATATTTTACGATGTGTGGTCTCTCGCTAAGATTCCAGCAATGGGTGGCATCATGGATATGGTGGGCACTGGAAGATGTGGAGGGCTCACTTTCCAGCACAGCAGAAGACTGAAGTAGCAACCACTTCTCCTCAAAAGACAGAAACTGATCTGCTGGTGAGGAAGGAGGATGCACATTTGGGGACTGGAATACCAGCAGCAGGACTAGGTATTTGGTGATAGATTCAGAAACTATGCTGAGCTGAGGACAAAGTCTTAGAAGCGGTGAGGCCACCAAAGGGAGCTTGAAAAAAAGCCACGCAAAAGGTACAGAGAGACAAAGAGAATTATAAGGAAAGACCAATATTTTCAAATATGAGTGCCAATATTAAGGCACCTACATCAACATCATATCACCTCAATAAGGTGCTTGCCTTGCACAAGGGCTGAAGGTCTGCCTTTCCCATTGGCTTCAATGGGAGTTGTAGGTGCTCAGCTACTCTGGAAACAAGGTATTGAAATATAAACATAGCTCAGAAAACCTGGGTTCAACTCTTGGCTCTGCTGCAGGCTTCCTATCTGCCCTCAGGCACGTGAGTCTCTCTGTGCCTCAGTTCGCCATCTGCAAAGTGGGAACAATGCTTCCTTTGTCCCTCTTGTCTATTTATCTTGTGGGCTAGGACTGTCTTTGACCACGGGGATGTGCAGCCTCCTAGCACAAAGGGGCCCTGATCTTGGATGGGGCCTCGACGTGCTACTACAGCAGAAATAAGAGTTAAATAGTTCCTTGGGCCAATCTTGTCAAGAAACCTCTTGTGCCATTAATGGGAAGTGAACACCTTTGTCTTATAAACAACACTTTCTTGCCTCGCTCTTGCTATCTACCAGCCAACACGACTTTCAGTGACTGAGTAATAGCTTTTGTGTATGACATTTGTTCTCTCTATTCATTTTATTTAAATTTATTCCTGCCCCCTTTGATACAGACCTCCTGCTTCCCACGGCTGGTCATTAAAACGTGCTGGAAGTTTCTAATCTTATTTCAGTGAAGCATTTATGTTGACCTTCTTCAGTACAATCCCCTCTTTGCTGTTGAGATTAACCACTTCCCCCATCTAGCTGAAAAGGGCACTATTATTTTTTTCTGCTGTTTCTCACTTAACATTCAAGAGTCCTCACAGGAAAATGGTCTTGTGCTAAACCCACAAAACTACTGCAAGCCCTTCTTGTTTCCTTTGGTGGCCCTCAGCCAGGTAAACACCAGGCCTAGCTGCTTCCACTCATAAGTGCTTCATCTTGCCTGCCAGAGAAGGGGGAGGTAAAGGAAGCTGCAGGGGTCTACTTCAGCCATATAACCTCAATCTGTCAGGGCAACATGCCTTAGGGCTACAATTTCTCCCTTAAAGCCAAGCAAAACAGGCTCCAGCCCCCCTGTGTTCTTGATGAACTAACTGAACTGAACAGGGAGCCTGCCGGCTTATAAAACTGAGAATGCTTTGCTTGGTTTAAATGAAATGCTAGTACAGTGTGGAACATGTGGCGGGGGAGAAGGCAGCTACGTAAGAGAAGCCCGTGTGTTGTATGTATCCTCACTTTAGTTAAAAGACTTTTATGGTGGTTCCTCAATCCATAATGTTTGTCAGTTCTTGCTGTAAACGACCTATGTGAGCCTGCCTCCCATCTGTCAAACGAAAAGGAGACGGGCTTGGGGCTTACAGAACAAATTTGTTTGCACTGCTGTTTATCCTACAAAAAGAAGTGTTGGTTTATAAAAAAAAAAAAAAAAAAAGAAAAAAAAACTCTCCATACAGCAACCATTTAAATTCTCACCTCAAGGAGACAATTAAGGGAATTACTGTGTAAGTATTACTTTTCGTTTGCCAAGGTTGCCTCTCTTGAAAACAGAATGAGCAGTTCAGGCAATGAGGTTACTGAACTGCGTGATGGTTCTCTGGTGATCCCTGAGCCAGGAATGAGGTAGCAAGCAATTTAAACGGAGTTGAATATCTAAGTGCTTTATACATTTACTATGAAGTGATACTAGAGGTAACTTTTAAAAAATAACGATTTAAGTTGTATTCTGCTCCTCCCCCTAGAGCCATAATGGAACCGTCTCTTGTTGTGGAAAGCATTTAACTGGAGATCGCTTTCTGTTTAGCCAATTAAAGCACTCGATTCAATGAGAGTTCCTGAGTGCTTTACAATTTATTTAATATCATGAAATGGAATCCCTACCCATCTATTTCAGGGCTCTCTCCAGCTCCACATTGTTCAATTTCTATTTTTCTTCTACAATCAGACCTCTTACATAACAACATACTCTCTCTGGTAGAGATTGTAATTTAATATACGTATAATGATCACTTCCTTTGGTAGCAAGTAGGTCTAATTTTCCTCAGTCTATTTCCTCTCATATGGTGTTCATTTAAACTTCCTGCATTTCACACACAATAACCTCCTCGAGCCCTTTTAAAGTCAGAGTCAAAAAGAAAAAAACAAACAAACAGAAACAAACAACCCCTCCTATGTTTAAATAAAAATTGTGACACATCAACCAAAGCCAGGATATTCAGTATTAAGGCCAATACTCTGCTCTCATCTCATGTAAATACATATTTATAGCTTTATTTTTTCAGTAGACCACAATATCTACATATCAAGCCAATACATGCTGCGATACCTGCATTCATTTTGCATAGCTGGATTTCTTTTGCTTGTTGGCCTGCACTCTTGGGACCTTAATTTTTAAAAAGGTAGAATTCTTTGTGATGTAACCTATTCAGTACTGTCATGTCCACTCTTCTGAGCTTACAGGTCACTGACTCAATGATGCTTGCTAGTATCCCATTACATACTGTACACTAATCCAGACGATATACAGGTCCATTGATTTGGTGCTTATGGGTGCACCTGATCTAATGTTCTTAGGAACATTTCAGTTTTGGGGAAGCTAGAATGGGCAAAATATAGTAATTAAAAAAAATTCCTGTCAGAATAACAATTGGACTATTATGGAATAATCACCTGAGTAAAATCAGGTTCACAAGTATGCTTTTTAAAATTAGAGACATTTCATAGTTTTATAAATACAAAATGGTGACATAAAGCATGTAGACTCCAACCCCCTAGTTTCAAACTAACTTCCCATCCGTAAAGAATTGAAAAATCACCTCCTTCTGGATCTGGGTTTTACCATCAAAAGGGGTGACTCAAAGAGAATCACAAACTCCAGCCTTGGCTTGGCTGCTCCAAAAACTCCTTTCCCTAGGACCTGTCTAGCCCAGATCATAGCTGCTCCTTCCATAAAACTTCTCTCACCTCTGGTCCATTCAGAGCAGAGTCTAATGAGCCAGACCTGCCTCAATGAGAAATTAACTTGCTAACAGAGAGGCACGATGGAAGGATTCTGTTACAGGGACTTTTTTTTCCCCAGTGTAATGGCTAAACAGAATTTTAAAACAAGCTGATTTTTTATAAATGTTTTAAAAAGTGAATTTTAGAGTCTGTGAAAGGGCCAGATCTGCCAGCCCTGGAGATAGAGCTTTTATTTAGCCACAGAACAGATTTAGCATAGACAGTTGCATCAGATCCCTTGTCTGGATTTGTGCTCATCTAGAAAGAAACAGGTTGAGCGCTGTAGTTCCTGAAAACGGATTGGCTGTACAGCTGGCAGAGTATACGTATATCTGGATCCTGGGGCTGTGACCTTGCATAGATGCCACCACTTGGCACACATTTTAATTGCTATGGACATGTAAAAACTGAGTGAAGGAACAGAGTTAAAAATGGAAGAGCTGACCCAACTTTAACTAGAGCAGCAAGTGTAACAGCATTATCTTAACAGACAGTAAAGGCTGATATACAATAGCACTGGGTTTTAGGGCAGAAATGGATCTTATATTAGTTGGGTCTGATGTTTGGGATTTTTAAACAGCTGTAGTTGCTTATTACAGTGAGTATCCATGGCTTGTATTTCCTTATTTTACAACAAATTAAACTCTGTTATTTAATACCACAGATGTTTCAGTTGCCTATGACTCTGTAATAACCAGAAATATTTAACACTGGGCTGCATGAGAATTTATCTCTGCCTAACCACAGAAACCACAAAAGGAAGAGCATACGCCTTCAGCTGTTTTTTCCTGTTTATTTCACAAAGTCTGAGGTATGATCAATGCATCATGGCCCTTACTGACACAGCCCTTCATTGTAACATGAGAAGTCACTTTGGAATGTCAAAGAGATGGCACAATGTGTGTGTGTGTTAACCACAAGGCTTCCTCCTCGCAAACATTGCAGAAAGGATAGCAGATACTGAGAGCACACGGAAGAAGGCAAAAAAGCAGCCACAATTTAGTGGTTTTTTAAAAAAAAAAAAAAGGAAGGAAAGAGGGAAGAAAGAAAATATATTTTGTAAAAAGCATTTTTTCATCCGTCTCAGCCACCCATGAACCCACACAAATTGCTCCAAATCAACTTCTCCTGTGATGTCCGCATCAGAAAGTATACACAGGCACCTGGTCGCAGTTTAAAATAGGTCAGGGTGGTTCAAAGAAGACTGTAATGGCTATGGCGAGAACTCAACACAAACCAAACCAACAGAAACCTCCATGTGACTTTGTACAGATCTAGAGAGGGCCAACTGCCATAAATATTCAGTTCCAACCAAAGTGAGGGAGAGGGTCGCAGTAACTTGGAATAATCAAATGTTGCATTTTGAATCTGGCAGTAGGAAAAATGTGCATCTGAGCATGATACATTCCTTGTATCTGCATACACAGTTGTTATATTATCATAACTTCTCAGAGTGAGTGAACCTTATTGCAAGCTGATCTGCAAAGGAAAAAAACATTGGGTTGTGCCTCTTTTTGCTCATCTAACATGTATAATAAAGAAAGCCTGGAATTCTGCCTTTGCTCATGCGTCTGTCCCCACTTTGCTCTCTCTTCCTCCTCCTCACACCTGTCGTTCACGTGCTTTCCCTCGATAGGTCCCTATCCAGGGGCGTGCACAAGGAGGGACAAGCAGAGACACTTGGCCCCGCAATACTAATATAAAAATATGTATTTCTTGTCCAGCCCTGGCCCCAGCCCCAGCAGCTGCTCCAGCCCCTGGAAGCTGCTCTAATGTGCCCCCCCCAAAAGCAGTCAAATTTAAATTCCCGCATACAGCCCTGTCCTTACCTCACCCTCTGCAGTATTAAGTGTGTGTGTGTTGGGGAGCCTGATGGTACTGCAGGCCAACAGTCTCTACTTCTCTCTCAGATTAAACTGAGGGTGCCCAATTCTACACTTCCTCCTTCCTGTTCTGCAGCACTCACAAGGGCTGAAGAATTGCAGTGTAGGAAACAGGTGGCTGGAACGCGGGCTTCTACTGGAGGGGATGGAGAACATATCTAGCCAGTCTTGATGTCCAGGAGGCACTGCACCCTTCAGGATTGTGGGGGAAAAGTGAGACTCCTTCAAAAGGCAGAACATCTGACAACACTGGCAGAATGTTACTCTAGTTGGAGCATCCTGAATACAGGAATGGCTGAATATTAATTCCTCCTAAGATATCAGGAATGGAAGCTTGAAAAGTAATTTCACTATATATGATGTAAGGATACAGCTTTACCTAGGATTTCAGTACCATGCAGTATTAACGAGCTCGTGTAGGTAATATTCTGTCCTACATACATCTCTAGTTTAGATTTGCTAAGGCCACGGCTACACTGGCGCTTTACAGCGCTGCAACTTTTGCGCTCAGGGGTGTGAAAAAAAACACCCTCCTGAACGCTGCAAGATACAAAGCTGTAAAGCCTCAGTGTAAACAGTGCCGCAGTGCTAGGAGTGCAGCTCCCAGCGCTGCAAGCTACACCCGCAGAGGATGTGGAGTACGTGCAGTGCTGGGACCACACTTGCACTTCGAAGCGCTGCCGCGGCAGCGCTTTGAAGTTGCAAGTGTAGCCCTAAGAGTATACTAATATCTATCTATCTAGATATTTGATGTTCTCACTATCCTAGCATTGTATGACTATTTTATAACTCAGTTAGTACAATTCAATTAATTTATCTACACCAAACGGACATGGATAGGTGGTTAAAAAAAAACCAAAGATTTTGAAAATGTGAATTCAGTTGCTATGAATGCAAAGGAGTTCCTTTTGCATGATTTATCTAAAAGGAGTTCATTTAAAAAACACACAAGTTGTTATGAACCTTAGGACTGAATTGCAAGTTCATTGGTCAAAGTGACAGATGTGATCAGAATTGGCAAAATACAAGTGCACGCGCACATACACACAAAAGGGGGTGGGGGGGGAGAGGGCATTTCAAAATCCTCTGGAGCTTCAGAACCCGCTAAAAGCCTGTAATGTTTCTGAGCAAGTGCCGTCCTTTATTATCATAACCCTTCACTGCTCACGCACTTAGGAAATGGTGTCTTCTACACAAGCTAGGCACCAAAGATGATGGCAAGTTAAAAATCAAATACCCAACTGCATTCTTTTTATTACATTTCGGAGGTCTCAAGAAGTTTGATGTGATCTCTGAATGACTATAGTAAACTAGCTGATCAATAGAACATCTGAATGTTGACAGATTGCAAGAGAAAGTTTCATCTCCAGAAAAATCTCATCTATTTTGGCACAGGACAGATTGTGGGAATTCTTTTTCCATTCTTTGCATTCTTCAGCTTATACTATACCCTCCCTATCATACGATGGGAAATTTCAGGGTGGAAAATGTTTACATTCTCTGAAGAAATATTTTCACTGCCTTCAGTCAAGTGGCTGTATAAACAGAGGCTTTCATTTCTGTCCATTTTAGCACTATAAAAAGTGACAGTATTAACATGTTTACAAACAAATTACAGCACTGCTAGTTCTAAACCAGAATGACCAGGGGTTTACCAGGTTTGTGTATATTTATTTTTTCTATATTAGACTTAATTAAAAAATAAATCAACCCCTGAAGAACACTGTATGGCTTGAATGACTGGTAATGAGCCACAGAGCTTTTCAACCTCTGTGACAGCGATTTGAATTCACACTGGATTGGCAGTGGATGAAAGTAGTTACCATCTGTACAGTGGCCTCCTGTATATGGAATCTGTTGAGGATCTCATTTCTAGTGCCTAGGAGGCAAGTGTCCATATACAGAAAATGCCATCACAAGCTGCAGTCCCTGCAGAAGGGCTGAACTACTCATAGACTCATAGGTCAGAAGGGACCAATATGATCATCTAGTCTGACCTCCTGCACAAAGCAGGCCACAGAACCCTACCCATTCACTTTTATAACAACCCCTAACCCATGACTGAGTTATTGAAGTCCTCAAAACTGTGGACTCGTCTCCATCAGGACAGAGTCACACTGGAAGGGTACTGCAGGGAAATCTGCACTGTCAACCATGCTATATCTGTTCTAAAGAACAACAATTTCAGGGCTCCAGCTTCCAGGGCTGTCAAGCCAGATCTAGATATATTTAAACATATAAATACATGTTGGACAAATAAAATTAATCCTCTGCGTGCTGAAACAGTCTTTTGCATTTAATACTGGCACATTTCAGAAAGAAGAGCTGCAAACAGAAGAACAGAAACAAGAGTTTTGGAGGACGTATGAGAGGCTTTCCTTATAAATTCAGCTCTACATGTGATTTTAAGATGACCTGAGATGGAACAGTGCCTGCAACAGATGTGCCATGTTTCCTTTCCTGCCTGAGACCAAGTGGAATTTTCTGGACTAAAGTGCAAGTTGGTGGCTGTGCTGGAGGAAAAGATTCTTGGATTGGAGGGCTAGGTAGAGACATTACTGAGAATCAGAGAAGCTCCCAGACTGCCTGATTCAGAAAACACCAATATCCGTCACTCAAGAAAGAAAAGAACTGTCCGCCAAGGAGTCAGAGAGAGAAATCAGAAAGGAGGCCTGGCAGTTTGTAACTACCAGAAAGAAGAGGTCACAGTGGCATTCTTCATAGCTGAAGATACATAAGGATGGGCAGGCTGCGGCCATCAGAGAGAAGAGGATGAATTCTTGACATCTATAAATTTCCAAATGTCACCAGGTCCTCAATGCGGAAACTGTGGAAGATACCACTCAAGATCCAGCTAGTTCAAGGGAATGGAGAGGTGTACAGGCATGGATGGCAGCTTGGCCAAACTTGTAAGAAAAGCAAGCTTGCCCACAAAGAGTGTTCCTACCATCCAGGGAAGACAGATGATCCTTACTGGGGATTCAATATTCAGAAAACTAGAAAGAACATTCTGCAAGGAACAAGTGGACAATAGGATGGTCTGCTGTCTTTCTGGAGCCAAGACACAAGACATCACTCTAAGATTGTATAGGGTTCTGAAGTCAATGGGTAAGAATCCATAGGTGATCCTACATATCAGCACTGCATTGTGGGTATCTTACAGATGATGTAGTCTCTTCATATAACAACAACACTCTTTCCATTCCACTAGTATCAAAGAAGGATAATAATCAGCAACTACTAGAGTTGGAAACTTTTAAATCAGCAGGTCCAGATAACTTACATCTAAGAGTTTTTTAAACGAGTTGGCTGAGGATCTGGACAGACCATTAATATAGATTTTCAAGAAATCTTGGAACACTGGGAATTTCCAAAGATTGGAGAAAGCTAACATTGTGCTAATATTTAAAGAGGATAAACGGGATGACCTGGGTAATTATAGGCCTATCAGTTTGACATTGATTGCTGGCAAGAAAATGGCAGAACTGATACAGGACTCATTTAATAAAGAATTACAGTAGAGTAATACAATTAATGTCATTCAGTGTGGGTTTATTGAAAATAAAATTAATAAAATTCTCAAATTAACTTGAAATATTTTTGAGGAGATTACAAGTTTGGGTGATAAAAGTAATATCACTTAAGACTTAATATACTAAAGACTTCTGTATAGCTTTTGATTTGGCACCACACCACATTTTGATTAAAAAACTAGAAAGATATAAAATAAGCATAGGAAACTTTAAATGGATTAAAATCTGGCTAAATGATAGATCTCAAAATGTAACTGTAGACGGTGTGACAGGGTCAGGCCAGATGGCTACAGGAGACTGATAGAGGGCAGATATATTAGCCCCAGGTTAAGTAGGTCCCCTTTCCCTGGGTAAGGTAACAGGGAAGGTTCCAGAACAATCAGGAGCTTTCTGGAAACAATTAAGGCAGACAGGCTGATTAGAACACCTGCAGCCAATCAAGATGCTGCTAGAATCAATTAGGCCAGGATAATCAGGGCACTTGGGTTTAAAAAGGAGCTTACTTCAGTTTGTGGTGTGCGTGTGAGGTGCTGGGAGCAAGAGGCGCAAAGAGCTGAGAGTGAGAGGGTGTGCTGCTGGAGGACTGAGGAGTACAAGCATTATCAGACACAGGGGGATTTGACCCGGGCTGTGGGTTCCACCAGAGGGGAAGATCTCTGAGGCGAGCAAATCCACCAATAAGCGCAGGACCCACAAAGGTAGAGGAGGAACTTTGTCACAATGGGAAATCATCACTGAACAGATGTGTTTCGAGTGGACTCCAACATGGATCTGTTCTTGGCCCCATGCTATTTAACATTATTTTAATGACCTGGACTAAAACAAAATCATCATAGATAAAGTGTGCAGATTACACAAAAATTGGGGGAGTGGTAAATAATGAAGAGGACAGGTCACTGATACAGAGCAATGTATTTCACTTTGTGTGCAAGCAAACAATGTGTGTTTTAATATGGCTAAATGTAAAGGTAGACATCTAGGAACAAAGAACATAGGCCACACTTATACAATGGGGGAATCTATCCTGGGAAGCAGTGACTGAAAAAGATTTGGGGGTCATGGAGGACTGTTGGCTGAACATGAGCTCCCAGTGTGACACAGGGGAATCTCAGTTAGGAGTAGAAGAGTTTATTTTGTCTCTGTATTTGGTACTGGTGCGACCATTTCTGGAATACTGCATCCAATTCTGGAGTCCACAATTCAAAAAGGATGTTGAAAAAATTGGAGAGGGTTCAGAGACGAGCCATGAGAATGCTTAAAGGGTCAGAAAACTCAGCTTATAGTGACAGATTCAAGGAGCTCAGTCTGTTTAGTTTAAAAAAAATAATGTTAAGGGGTGAAACTTGATCGCAGTCTGTAACCATCTATTTGGGGAACAAATATTTAATAACAGGCTATTTAATATAGCAGGGAAATATATAACACAATCCAATGGCTGGAAGCTGAAGCTAGACAAATTCAGACTGGATATAAGATGTACATTTTTAACAGTGAGAGTAATTAACCATTGGAACAATTTACCAAGGGTTGTGGTTGATTTGGCAATTTTAAAATAAAAATTGGATGTTTTTGTAAAACATCTACTCTAGCAATTATTTTGGGAAAGTTCTATGGCTTGTGTTACACAGCAGGCCAGACTAGATGACAGACGATCACAATGGTCCCTTCTGGCCTGTGAGTCTATGAGAAGGATGCACATTCTAGAGTCTGCCAAAGGGAAGGCACATTAGCAGCAAGCTGAAATAATGCAAAAATGAAGAGGAAGCAGAAGCCATGAAATATGCAAAGGTACCTTGTCTAGATCAGTGACAAACAAAGCTGCTACACTGGAAATTCCATTCTCCTTTAAACTGCAAGTTAGCCCTTCTCTCCGAGTGACTCATGGATCACAGGCAGACACGCTCAAGGAACGTTTCTAGAGCAACAGTGCAATGGGTAAGAAAAGTTTCTGCATGAAGTGTTATGGATAAACCATGAGGAAATATTTGGGAGGGACAGAGAAAGAGTAAAGGGGGTAGTAAGATAGGCTGAAAGATGAGGCAATGCAGAGCTACCACTTAGGATAATTGTTCAGCAGTCTGCCTGTCAGAACTTGAAGAGGTACAGTTTTTGTATCAGGGGCTTCAATGCAAATGCCTCAAATTTTTGCTTCTTCTTAGAGTTGTTTGGGGACTGTTTCAACTCCCCTCTAAGTCTATTGATTTCAGTTAAAGATGAATTGGGCTCTTAATCTCAGGGGGGGACAGGGACAATCAAGGAAGTTACTATCATATAAGAAAGAGCTCTAAGTAGGATGAAAAATGCAAGGTGCTTCAAAACCAAATCCCATTCTCCCAGGTGACAGTGCTGGAGAAAACTCAAGAAACAGAATCAAAATGCTGACACAGTTTTGAAAAAATAAGAATGAAAAGCATCAAACATCCATCACCCTCAATGGATTACAACTCCCAGCCAGCCAGGGTCACACAAAACCAATGTATTGTCAATACAGAGACCACAATGAGCAGTGCAACCCATTCAGAGAACGCATACAGTGGAATCTACTAGGAGAATCCAAACCCAAAGAGCTCAGCTGCACAACACCTGCAAGCAGCATTGGACTGCTAGTGAGACAGAACAACCCCAGATCAGCAATGTAAGTTACAGTTGAACTAACATCCCAAATGGTGCAAATTAAAGGCACATGTTAACAACAAACAAGACACCTGGTCCTTCCTTCCCTCAGACAGATCCCTTGTCTAAATCAGTGCAGAGTGAGGTGCCTGCAATGTTGTTCACTTTTCTTGCACACAATGATGGTGTGGCCTAGGGAGAGGATCAGAGCACCTTCTTCTGAATTCATTAGTGCTTGCCAGCTCAGGAGCAGCTGATGCCGACAAACAGACACCAGATAATCCCAAAGGAAGCAGAGCCACTAATCAATCACTTTTACTTTTAAGATCACTTTGAGCTGCCACTGTCTAATACTGTTTCTCTAATTGCATGGGAAAGCACTTAAACACCAGATCAAAAGAATCAGCTGTACAACTTGAACTAAATCCTGTCTCTGCAGCTACAACCTTGGAACTGGAACTGGATTGATTGTTAGGTGTGCAAAATCCTGGGTACCAGTGGTTTAAAACCACCGATGGCTGTGTGATCCTTTCAATGGAGTGGGTGGCTGAAGTCTCTGGAACGGAATATACGTAAAAAACCTACGTAAGGTTTAGGAAAAGACCTTTCATCTAAGAAGAAAGGGAAGCCAGCACCTGGTGCGTTCATGAAGGTCCTGAATGAGGGAGTCAGCCATGGCTGGGAAGAAAAATGACTGGCGAGAGACAGTATCTTGAACAAGCCTGGATCTTGCTAGATTAAGTTTTAGACTTTTGAGTGTAACCCTTTTTAACTTTGTTCCTTTTCCTTAGCATCACTTAACGTATGTCCCGTTAATATATTTATTTCCTTTTTACCACAAACCAACACAGTGCTAAGTTTAAAGGGAAGGTCTGTTTATTCTCCGTTAATAAACTGTGATGTGTTCTGCGTCTTTAGAGCAGAGGTGGGCAAACTACGGCCTGCAGGCCACATCCAGCCTGCAGGACTATCTTGCCTGGCCCCTGAGCTCCCGTTGGGGGAGACTAGTCCCCGGCCCCTCCCTTGCTGTCCCATCGCCCTGCAGCAATGCCATGGCGTGGGTAGTGCAGCTGGCTCCGGCCGGGTGGCAGGGCTGCGAGCTTCTGCCGCTCTGAGCGGCATGGGGAGTGGTGGTGGTGGATAAAGGGCAGGGAGTCGCGGGGGGGCACTTAGGGAACAGGGAGCAAGGGGCAGTTGGATGGGGCAGAGGTTCTCGGGGGGGCGGTCAGGGGACAGGGAACAGGGCGGGTTGGATAGGTGTGGAAGTCCTGGGGGCCTGGTCAGGGGGTGGGGGTGTGGATAGGGGTCGGGGCAGTCAGGGGACAGGGAGCACAGGGGGTTGGATGAGCTGGGAGTTCTGAGGGGGTCAGTCAGGAGGCAGGAAGTGGGAGGGGACAGCTAGGGAACAGGAAGTGGGAGGAGGCAGCTAGGCGGCAGGGGCCAAGCTGTTTGGGGAGGCACAGACTTCCCTACCCGGCCCTCTATACAGTTTTGCAACCCCAATTTGGCCCTCAAGCCAAAAATTTTCCCATGCTTGCTTTAGAAGAACAAACTAACTATATTATTTCTCTGAGCTATCCAGGAGAAGATAGGACAGTGCAGAACATGCCGTTTTGGGGAAATTCGGGAACGGGGGTGTTGGAGTACCCTGCAAGTGGAAGCCAGAGTGGAGCTGTGGGCAGGCTGTTGGGGTCAGAGCTGCGGACCCAGGGCTGTCTAGCACATAGACATTCAGGGTGTGACCTGCATGCTGGAAGGCCCAGGTTGTGAGCTACAACACCAAAGCTTTGTGAGGCACCCTAGGTTACAAGGCAGGCAGTGACATAACCATTCACTGGTCTGAATTGCAACCCAGAACATCACAGGGTCACTATTCACGGCAACAAAACTTGATCTTTACATCAACTTTTTTTAAATTCATTTTTATGTAGGGTTGAAATTGTTTCAAAATAATGATAAATAAAAATGACTGGGAATGTAGAGGTCACCAGTTGGTGCAGCAAATCACTGTCTGTGTCTCTTTCACTTTCATGGTTTAGGATATTGTCAGCGTGCCGTTGACTGATTTACAATTGAGTAATCCAGCCATCATCATCCATAATTCTACAATAAACCACACCATTTAATGTAGCTGTTACAGATGTTCAGAAGTTCCTTCCCTGCCTTTTAGGGAGTGATAGCTAGACAGCAGCTGCAGGCACCAGGATTAGTTGGGGGAAAAAATCTGTCTTCAGCACAATAAAACATCTCTATGTTACCGTAACAATACCCTGTCTTAAAGACAGCTATGGTGTGCCCCTGTCCAAATCTTTAATAGTAAGAAAATATTTTTCCTTACAGTAGCAGGAGTAGGAAAATGGGCAATTTCTGTCTAAAAGGTACTAACTATTTCCTAGGATAAAGGAACACTCCCCTCCTCACCACTTCCAGACCTTATATAAATGATCCATCAGTGGACATGCACTGTACAACACCTGATCCTACATCAGGACAGCACTCCGTATGATGCACAACATTTACAGAGATGGTGAAAATGTGGTTCACAATTTGTTCTTAAAACTGTAAATGGGATTGCTAGGCACACAGGAGGGACTGTGGATTGACTGCAGCCACACTATTCATTATTCTATTAGAGCAACTAATACCCTTTGCTTTCTGAAAACACAACTGGAGACTTTATGGGCATCGTACTTAATTTTTCACAAATTGCTGGTGTGGAAACAGGTGGTCAATTCCTGGTTTCAACTTCTTTTGCTTTAGCCTGAAAACACCACAGCATGATTTGAATGGGAAAATTAAGGTTTTAATTACTTAAAAAAAAATATGGAGCACATGAGATAATTACTTTACAGGAAATAGCATTATTTCTGTCTGCCAACTTGGGTAGCCACAGCCCATTTCAAGCAGGCCAGCAGAAACTATCACGGTAACTAATTAGGTAACAAAAACAATAATTTCAGTGGGCGAATCACTACTATCTAACATGACCGCTAAATTCATTAGCTACACAATTCTAGGAAGATCGAAATAACCATTCCAAATCAGGTAAGTGATCCATCCATCCCAGCACCTGACAGGGATGTTGTATCAACCAGGCAAGGTACTAACAAACTTCAACAGGACTTTATTTTTAAAGTGGAAACCTCTTCACCAAGCTGCTGCTGCACCCTCTGAAACTCTCACTCTGCCTCCTCAACAACTCCTGCCTCCTTCCCGTTTCCTGTCCTTTCAGACTCCCAACAGCCAGTGCTCCCACTTCTAATAATTACAAGCAACATCTGAACACCACGAGGGGCCAAAACTCAATGCTTCAAACGAAGGTGAGAGAAACCTTGCAATGAGCACTTACAGGATACTAGCCCTTAGGAAGTTTCTTCCTCGGCTCCCCTGAGGCAATCAACAATCCAATTCGCACTGGATTTGTGTGCCTCCACAGGACTTCTCAAAGAAGCTGTGCTGGGTTTGGATTCTCATCTTGTTTCATTGTTGAAGAATTCTCTGCACCCAGGAAGGATCCCTGCTTCCCTTGCCCATCTGTGAACACCCTGCATTGCTGCCACCATTTTTCCATGTGAAGATCGCATGGGATTTTCTTCTAAGATTGTCAGTGCTGCTCCAGGAGGACTAGATTGAGGCTTAAAGCTTTGAGTGTGGGATGGAGTGAAGTTGTGGTGCTCTGAGAGGAAACCCAGGGAGGGACTGTGAATGAAGGCGTCACAATTCTTCCCCTGTTCCCCATTGCTCCTGGAGTTGAAGGGTAAAATACTTTGCTACAGGCTTTTATCGTAGACTATTGACCCCTCATTCTGTCTCAGCTCCACTTGGCAGCACATTTTGGAGAGGTGGCGCCTTGGCTCTGCCCACTCCTCACCACTGCTCTTCCTCCTGCACCTGTGACATGATGTAAGGAGACGCTGCATATGTGTGTGTGTGTTGGAGGAACTGACTCCCCTGTGCAGACACATTAGTGTTAATCACAATCCAGCCCTAAATCAGTCACAGGGATTGCTGTAGAGTACCACACGCCCAAAAGAAACCTGGGAGATGAAATCTTTTACCTGAATATGGGTCTCCCAGAAAGCAATATGAAGCACTAAATGCTAGAACGTACGTTTTTGAAGGGATGCATGGAAATGAATTTGTTCACTTCTTTGTGAATTTACATTTGATTTCCAGGCTGGCCAAACTGAACTCTCTTGCGTCACATCTGAAACCTCACAATCTTTCATATTAAGACTATAGGCTTTGCCCAGATCTCATCCATTTCAGCTGCATGAAGAAATCTACAAAACCAGGAAATACCGACTACTGTTTAATATTACTCCACAATAAAGTTCTATAGAAATCACCCAGAATCAGGTCTAACAAGCTTTCAAATCGTGTTAAGACAAAGGCCCCTTTAAACAACTCTGCCAGCATAAAGGTTAAAATGGGAGTATGTTACATTTAAATCCGTGTCAAGGTCCTTTTGCACTGCCAGAATGGTGCAAAGGGACCTGAGTATAAATAAAACTCAGGCCCAATAGAATTTAATAGATGATCACCTCTTTTCTGCTGCAGTTTAGAACCACCCTACAGGATTCCACAGCAGCGATATATTACAGGCATGTGGGTAGTGCTGCCTATTTTCAATGTTGACCAACACTTTCCATTATAAAATCCTGTTTTCAGTTGTGTATAACTGCCAAAATTTAAATCTTTCAGGTTGCAATTTTCCATCCTGGGTTTCTGTTTCAGGCTCATCAACCTGTAACCCCTGACCTGATCTTGGAAGGGGCATATCTCTAATAAGCATGTAAGTGCCACACTCAAAGGATATGTTTCTGACTGACCCATCATCTCTATGCTACAAATGTTAAGAATCCTTATAGGAATTTAATAGACACTCTAATAAAAGTAGAAGAAACTAAAGACTAAGTATATTAGGCTTTGCTATACATATTAAGGTTTAAGAATTAGCATAAAGCTTAGCGAGACCTGGTTGTTAGCTTAAGTTGGCATAAGTGCTTGGCCTAAATTCATGAAATGTAGCAATATGTGCTTTGGAATAAACAAATAAACCACAAACGAATAAGTACACTGCAGAATTGCATAAATAAGTTGAAAATAACAGATTTTAGGTATGTTTTGCAACAAGGCAACCATGGAGCTAACCCCATTGATTTATCAAAACTGTTGGGAAAATGAGTGATGCAAATGATTGGCTTATGTCAATGCTGGGAAATCTAATTATGGTAAACCAAAATACCACACATGGGCAAAGGGCTCAAACTTGGTCAGATATGGTCACAGACAAGGTGGGTGGAATAAGAAAAGGTGTATAAAAGATGCGGTTATCCCACCTTTAGTTAGGACATTAGGGTGACAAGAAGGCAGAAGCCTGTATTGTCACATCCCTGTTAAGATACTCTCCAATTACTTTCTTTCTATCTTCACTTCTGAAAATCTCCGTAAATTAGACAGCACAAATACATTGTACAATTGCATTTATCTGTATGTTTATTTAAATTTTAAGTAAGGTTTTAATTTCTTTATATGCATATTGTCAATGCCCTTTGTAACCACCTGGGTAAAGGACCTATGCGGTGTTAGTAATTTTGTGCAATTTGCACTTTAACTGAATGAAGTCTAACAGTTGGATTTTTTTTTTTTTTTAAGTTTCAGCAAAAGTGGTTCAGCTATTTCTGAGACTGGCTGAAATACATTTCTTTTTAACCTGGGCAAAGTTATCTTCCAGTTGTTTCATTGAGAAGCTCCATGCTTTGGAGAAGACACTTGAAATTTGGCAGGGAATTCCCCTGGTGCCAGTGATGTGCCTTTTGTTGTTTCTGTGACAAACTGCCCAAATTTGGCCAAGTTGTAAACCTTTGAAATATCTCTGTTTGTACAAGCTGAGTAGAGACATTGGCAGCTAAATTCTTCAGAGACTCCACCTGCCTGGAACATGCTTCAGACCTCAGCAGCTGGGGATGATCGTGATTTCCCCCGTCTCTCTGCAGCCTGTCTCTCCTGCGTGCTCAATGTTCACCTTGCTCACACCCAATGCCAGTGTCGTTACAGGTAGGAACTAGGAGGCAGCATACTCCCCACTACTTGCTGCAAGAGCTGAGCACTAAGCTGCAGGGGGAGGCCAGCACATCATTAGGCCTGGACCTTACTATGTGTTTCAGAGGCTCCCGAGGAACTATGCACTGTGATGTGAAGCCCCACAATGCCTTGCATACAGGTGGCATGGAAGCCATGAGATATCTTAGCTCCCTCTCTAGGATTTCTGGGGAGTTCCCTGATCCTATGTAGATTACTGAGAGCTGTTTTAGCAGGGAAGGGCCACTACCACTGCCCTTTGGTGGGCAGGTCATTCTGCTTTCTGATACTGTAGTAATTCTTGGGACTGGGATCTGAAGACTCAGGAAGGGACCAAATATCCTCCCTCATTTAGGCCTTGGGAGCAGCATTGCCATTCTCAAGTGTTCAAGTGTCATGAGATTATTGAAAAATTATACTTGGTGGGTGTTTTTTCTTTGCCTTCTGGTTTCAGAGCCATTTCCCAAACTTCTCTCTCCAACCACGTGGGCTAGAAACTCACTTTTAAAAAAATGAAAGCTGAGATTCCTATGTTCTCACTTGCCTCCAGGAGTTGAGGCTTTAAGAAAAACACCATAAAACTTGAGACTTGTGATAAAATCATGGGAGTTGGCAACACACTGCAGGAGGCTGTAAGAGTGGGGAAGAGTCGTGTGCTGGACAACCACTGATGAGAGGAAAAGAGGCATCAGTTAGCAAGCAGCCCAGAAGCTATTGGTGGTCAGCAATTGGGAAGGGAGAGCCAACTGGCTGGTTGGACAGCAGGGAGGAGATATTCCAATAGAATTTCCCTGCGGGGTGAATGAACACCTCTTTCCAGGTTCGGAACACATCTGGGTCCTGGAAGTTGGACTCAGTTTGACGGAATTCAAGATTCAATACTGCTGTGAATGTTTCACCATGATTACCACGGAAAGCAGCTGCATGCCTGATGGGATCAGCATGATTTAAAAAAATAACTTTGTAATCAATAAATGTCCTGGAAACATATTAACTTTTTTTTTTTTAAATTAAAAAACACACATTATGGTTTAACCTGCTGTTCAAATGGGAACTGTAGGTGCTTTGATACTTTGACTGAAAGATCATCTAGTTCGCCTGGATCTCCATTAAGTGCCTTTGAATCTTGTGTTTAAAAGTTAATTTTGAAATTCCACAAAGCAATTCCCCTCAGTGACTCACTGCAGACAGCCCTCTGCCTCCTCTGGAAAAAGTGCAGAGGGAACTATTTTTCCTGCTTCTACAATGGTAGAAGCACATCAGTGTTACAGCATAAATTGAAAACCTGGCTCTTCCACACAGTACAATGAACAGTGCATGTAAAGTACAGATCTAAAATTGAAGCATTGGTCAGCGACGATATTTCACCAGACATCCACTAGAGGGTACTTTGTTTCTTCAAATTCTTGAAACTGACAACACTGTAGCACTCAATACAGAGCAAGAGAGTAGAATCTCTCATTCTTACAACACATTTACTTCACTTCTCATGGGATTTGCTATGTGTCTTACATATTAAGGTCACAAGTGGGATTTAATTTAATTGGATGCAGGGGAAAAAAACAATTTTGAATGTTTCCATTTCCTCTCTTGGTCTCAGCTGCAGGATAGCAATGCCAGAGTGCCAACCGACAGAGATCAGCATGCAGGCTCATCCGGAGTCACAGCACAACTGGGAACCAACAGCACGCTTTGCTGACAAGACAAGGCACTGCAATCAAGACAAGAGCATCCTCCCAGAGTGATTCTCTGCGCACAGTCTCCTTTCCAGTATAACTTCTAGTACATACCACTGTGATTCAAGTTATGTTAACATTTCCAGTTTTAATGGGACACAGTCGTTACTTCTCGTTTACACTGGCACTGAAGCATCTCACCCAATACACAACAGCTGTTAATCCTTTCACCGAGGTGGAGTACCAGGGCTTGGCTATACTTGAAACTTCAAAAACTGTGAGTGTGGTTGCATCGTCAGCGCTGGGAGACAGCTCTCCCAGTGCTGCACGTACTCCACCTCCTCATGGGGATTAGCTTGCAGTACTGGGAGTCACTCTCCCAGTGCTGCGGCACTGTTTACACTGGTGCTTTACAGCGTTGTATCTTGCAGCACTCAGGGGGGTGTTTTTTTCACACCCAAGTGAGAAAGTTGCAGCGCTGTAAAGTGCCAGTGCAGCCAAGGCCCCAGGAGCGCTCTAGTCAGGGAGTCAGAGAGCTCTACGTGTCTTGCCAGTGTGGACGGGGAGTAAGGTAGAGCACTCTGAGAAGCTTTACTGCGCTTTACCGTGCAAGTATAGCCAAGGCCTTCATCTCTCTGCTGAAACCATGAAGAAAGGCAACAACTAGTCCTCCCTGAATTGGTGGGTTTTGTCATAATATAATGGTTTACATCCATAGTCCTTTCTGCAATGTGAATACATGCCTATTGGGTCCTACTGGGCTAAGATCATCAACCCTTTCACATATATCATCAAATTGCTGAGAGTGTAACAGATTTCAGTCCCTACCAGCCTGGGCTGGCTATGAGCTGATGATCTTGTTATAAGAAGCTCTACATCTGCTAGGTCACTAATTCCGAGTCATCCAATCCCCTAATTGTCCGTTCTGTATAGGAATTTGTCTTTGAGTTTTAGGCCAATGGAAGTTGAGCGATAGCAGGATCATTAAGATCCATTTCTCTGTGTATTTGTATAGGCTCTTAGACCCCCACATCTCAATTTTCTCATCTCAAACAAGGAATATGTATTAAAGGAGGGAACCTGGAAAATGTTTAACATCACAGCATATGTAGGCAGCACTCCCTTGGTTTGCTTCATTTAGCTTGATGATGTTTCCCCTTTGCCGCAATTAACTCAAGCAGAGAAAAGTGCCATCTGACTAGTCAATTGTAGGATTTGGGAGTGGTGGAATTCCCCTTAATAGTGCTTCCTTCTGTCAGTGAAAAGCTGGGTTGGATGCCTCCTGCTATTCCAGTTAGCCTACAGACAAGCACCAGTGCTAGCAAGAAATGCATGTGTCTGAACTTGAGATGAAAACAAAGGTAAATATCTCCCAATCAGTGCTTGGAGCTGGATGTGCCTGTCACTGCATGTATATTCTCAGCACAGAGGTAACAGAGAAGTACAAGCAAAGATTGGGAGGGACAGAAAGGGGGCAGTTAATATAGAAATTAGTATTAACAGCATCAGTACAGCAGAGATTCATAATGCACAGTTCATGAGAACAAGGTCCTCAAGCTAGAGGACTCCCTGCAGAAAGAAGGGGCATCAACACACTAAAACAAAAAACAAAAAAAACCCAATCACAGACTCTATATTTAAAAACTGAAAAGACTACCAGTTGCAATTACATTCATGATTAAAAGATCTAACAGAAGCATGTTCAAATTAATTAATTTGGTCCACACTTGCTACCTCGGGAGACCAGCTCCTGGAATATGGGGCAGCAAAATATAAACTATATCTTACTTGTATTTGATCAAAACCTTTTGGAAGTTTCAAAGATTGGGCTGTTAACGTCTCTTAGGTGATAATTAGACTCTAGAGGAAACAAACTTTGTTTGGGAGAAAATGCTCTGTGGAAACAAACAGTGGAGCCTTTTGCTTTGGAAACAGTTTGTTATTTCCGTATTATGTGAAAGACAGAGGAGTAAGCATGGCTGTTTTCAAACAGAAGCACATCTTGCCTGTGCATGTCAGAAATTAGCCAAGGCTCATCTGTGTGTAAAGGATTCATCTTGGATTTTCCTCACTGGGATAACTTCCTGCAATACACATCTCATCTGAAAGATTCAGTCCAGCTCAGACTGCTGCTCATTAGCATGATTCTGCTCTGGAAACTGACATCTACTTGGTTTTCAGCAATATTCAGAAGCTGATTTGTGGAATTAGAGCACCAAGGATACAGTCCAAACATACATCCCTCCTGAACTCTGCACTTGGCATGGCTGCTCTCAGCTTTATCTCAGGACCACTCAGTTCCTCTCGCTTGTCGGATTCTTCTTTTTCTTATATCTAGGTGGAGTTAATGAGGCACCTGCAACAGTGAATCAGCAGAACCCAGAATCTCCCAGCAGGCTCAACACCTCGCACGGTGGATACACAGGAACAGTGCAACAGAAGCTGAGACTCCCTGCATTCACTTCCTTTTCATGAGATCATGGGGCATATTATCCTTTATCAGGGCAGGAAAAGGGTTAATTAACTATAGAGAATGTTTTTTTTTTGCTGAAACAGATTTGGCCTTCTCTGAAGTATCTCTCTCTGGACATATATGCTATGCCTGCTGGTCTCCCCTGTGTTTCACAGGGCAGATTTTCAAAGCCCACCTCCCCTAGGTAGATGCCTCTACCTCAAGTAGATCATTAAAATATTTTGGTAGCTCTGTGTGTGTGTTTGATGATGGTGTGGGAGGGAACCAATCACTCCAGTTGTAAATGCTGCTCAGATATGGAGACATCTTTCAAGTTCTGAAGCTTCCTAGGAAGTCCATGGGACATGCTCCCATTAGGGACTGTATCAGAAATTTAGCCAACCGCACATCAAGCCTCTCACTCTGAAGACTTACTTTAATGTGCTCTTTTCTTGAGAGTAAGAGTAGATCTAAAAATTCCTTAAATATTCCCTGCTTCTCTCCCGTGATTCTCCTGTTCCAAAAGCATGGGGAGTTGAAGGACCACAGCCCTTGTAGTGTGATGGTTCCAAATGCCCCCAGGTTCCAGAACAGACAGACTGAGAGGTTTACAAGAGCCATGCCAGAATTTTTTTTCTTAGGTGTGGAACCACTCCAATCTCCCAGCATCCATTTGGTATCCTATAACACCATTATGCAGGGCTTTAACTTGGCTAGAATAAGAAATGAACCATTCCTTCTGATCTGGATGCTGGCTGGCCTGTGTCAAACGGACACTGTATTGCACTGACATAAAGGTTTTATTTATTCTGCATTAAAGTGTCTAAAAATGGCAACTTCAGTTTCCCGCTAATTCCAAACAAAGTAACACCACTTCACTGCTATTTCCTACATGTCTGTTCCCTTCCATATAAATATGCAATTCCTGTTTGTATTAGTAGATTCTGTGCAGGAATCGAAGAGACCCCTTGATGCCTATGTCTCATAATCAGGCCTTCATCCAAATGAAGTCAATGGAGATTTGGATCCATCTGTGGTGGGGGTGACCCCTTAAACTCTGATTTTCCTTAGTAACTAAAATACTGGAATGATTTAATACATTTTATTTTAAAAACAACATAAGGCAGCTGGCTCCCTTTTGAAAAACTAAAAGCCAAGAACAAATCACATTTAAAAATTATTGCTTCGGAATGTTCTCTGCATTGGAGTCCTACTCACTCAGTCTCTACAGCTGGGAGTACTGTGGCAATGGCTCCTGCTGAGACTGGAGGACAGAACTGTTATGAGACTCATCAGCAATCCCTCTGGCGAATAAGGACGTGTCCACAAGCTTAGTTAGAAAAGTGTCTGCAACACTTGGCAGGAGGAAATTAGGAGGGGAAAAGTCGGGGGGGGAGGGGAGAGAAATGGGGAATCTTTGAGGTCATATTGGTTATGAAACCCTAACCCCAAACACACAGCTATGAAAATAAAGATTTTATAGTCATCTACCTACCTTAAAAAAACTTTCTCTGTAATCAGAATAAAGGGAAACCTCAGCTCCCCGTTCTGGCAGCTACTAACACCACTGTTCCCCAGCTGCAGCAGAAAAAGTTCCCTCTTATCCCCAAGAGATAAGAAAAACTTGTCCTCATACAAGGGGGTCAGAGAAAAACTTGTCCTCATACAGGAAAGGACTTAAGTATGATTAAATGTTTTTCTGCATAGGGGTGCTTTCTTGAACACAGACCTGAACTGGGTCTGTTCCAAACTGATTTACACTATCCCAAATATATTTAATGCAACACTGAAAGTGATGGGTCATGATGGAATGTCACACTGTGATGATATTGTGCATTCCTCTTGCCATGACATTGTCTTTTCCAGTCACCGTGCTGCATCAGTGAGCGGTGGTGATGGCATCAAAACACAATGATGTGAGATCATTATGCACTGGTACAAAAGGACAGTCCAAAGGTTCAGAATGAATGTAAATAGGTGGCAGGATCTTCCCTCCTCATTGCTACTGCTGCAGTCATCACTACGTACAAATGCGTGCACACTCTAGCTGGGGACAGAATGTCCAGTGCAACCTCTTCTCATTGCAAATACTGTACTGTACCATCAGTCTCAAAAAACTAGCTATCCATTGGTACCTTTACCAAGCAGGTGTCCCCTGCTTGGTAATCAGCCTGATCTCCTCCATCTAGGGGAGGGACTGGTGAGAAACCCACACATACTTTCTGAAGACTGGACACAACAGTTTGGGGGAAAGGTAGTTATAACTCCAAGGTCTGTGCTTCCTTTGACATGAAAGAGGTTTCTGAGACAGCACTGGAGTTTCGCCATCGCTGTGTATCAGCCAAGCTGAACTGAATTCACTCACAACTACTAGAATTACACCCAACACTTCCTGTATTGCTTCTTTTTTAAGTCGAAGCAACAAAAGAGGGGCGGGACCAGACTGTTTGACAGGGTTTCTTGCTTGGAAGATCAAGATGCGCAGTGCTAACCACTGGCCAAAAACAAGTCTGTCCCCAGGATGTTTGCCAGAGTCTCTCTCCATTAACTGGCAATCTATAGGTGCTTACATAGTATAGTTTCAGCTCAATGTATAGTTACCAGGGTGCCCATCCAGTGCTCATAGCAAGAGGTGGGCTAAGTACACGTGAATGCTCAGCTTTTCTGTTAGTCTGTAAACAATATTCAATACAGGAATTAACAATTCTAAATAATACATTTCCCTTACGGCTGTGATTTTTAATACCATAACAAAAGGTTGGATTTGAAGGTCAGTAATTGTAAAACACTGCCAAATGGAAATGTTCCTGAAACGGTGAAATAATGCTCATAACTTGCGGACTAACGCAGAGCTGAGTAATGTTTTCTAGCCCAAGGCTAGTAGATGAAGTGTCTGAGATAGAAAAGAAAGGGCTTGCTCTTTGTGGGGAATTTGTATGAAACTTGAGTGGTGGTGGTCTATCTTCCTGTCTCTGTGTCAAACTGAAGGGAAATTCTTTGTGTACAAATAGGTGGAGGTCCCCCCAACGTTTTAAACTGGGACTACTCTAAGACAGAGATTTTCTAAGCAGCCTCATGGAGTTAGGTGTCCAAATCCTACCCTAAGTGTTCTATTGAAGAGGGAGTAATCTGTTCTTTATATTTCTACCATCCCCTAGAAATCACAAGGGCCTCCATGACACACCCTTGAGATTTGCCATCGTGCCTGATGGATGTCCGGTTTACTAACCGCATTCAATTTTACACCTCAGTGAGTGGCTTGCAGCCCTCTGCCAACTATTCTCACTCGTCTGAGCATTCTCAGGATGATGGTGGCGTATTGCCGGTATGTTCAATGCTCACATTTCATTCTTGACGACCGATACATAGCACCTCAGCTAGTATTTACCCCCAATTGAGACATGCGCTTTCCCTAAACAAAGACCTACACCTGCTGAAGCCTGAATGTAGAACAAAGGCTTTTAAAAACAATAGTGAACAAAGATTCAGAAAGAGGAAAAAAACCAAACACATGGAGGTGTGGGGAGCAGAGGGAGAAAGAAGGGGAGAAAAGCTGGAGGTAAGCTGGGATTATATTTCTTTAACAAAAATATGCAGATCCTAGATTTCACCAGTCTTGGGTTTTCTGCAGTTTATTTTATAGTGAATGAGAGTGAAGATAAACAGTCCCAGTGGGAAGCTGGTAAATCTGGTTCTGAAACAAAGGGTTGGCTTTGAAAATATTAGTCATTTTCCCCCTTAAAAACAATTTCTGCAGAAGAATACGTTCTGGTTGCAAGTGACAAAATTAATTTTTCTTTTGTTGTTTAATTGGGGTGAGGTAGTCTGCATATACAATAGCTACAGTTAAGACCCAAAGGGCTCATTTTTAGATCTGTATCTACTTCAATCTTATCTTGTATTTTTGTTTATTTGGATAAAGCTTCACAGGCCTTGCATAAAAGATTCTTTCCCCCTCTGAAATGAAAAATAAAGACTTGTCAAATTATTACGATTCATATGGCTGAATTTTAAACACTCCACTGTGTTCTGATTTAAAGGCTGAACACTTCACTAGTCATCATCATCACTAATACACTGCACAAGCCTACACCATACGTGGCAATGTAATAATTGTGAATATTTTCCCTAGAAGTGATATTGACCTCCCTCAACTCTTTTCCATTCTTCACTGCTCAGCCTCTTGCACTGATCTTAGAACTGATCACATGATGCACGTGCATTTTCCAGCCCTTTCTGATTTCTGCTATAGCCTCTTGCCTGTCTGATTCCCAAGTGTCATAAATAGAGAGCTAAGGGTTAATGTTTCTTTCACCTGTAAAGGGTTAACAAAGAGAACCAAACACCTGACCAAAGGACCAATCAGGAAACCGGATTTTTCAAAGCTGAGGGAGGGAATGTTTTGTGTCTGTGTCTTTGTCTGGCTCTCAGC
Source organism: Chelonoidis abingdonii (assembly GCF_003597395.2). Classification (NCBI taxonomy): domain Eukaryota; kingdom Metazoa; phylum Chordata; order Testudines; family Testudinidae; genus Chelonoidis; species Chelonoidis abingdonii. The sequence continues at coordinate 48,429,617 of NC_133776.1, read as the reverse complement.
TATGGGAGGGGATCTTTCATCGCTTCAGCCTTCTATCTTCCGTTCCAAAGTAGTTGTAAGTATCAAAAGTAGAAAAAATAAATAGGGCACTGTTATTGTTTTTTTTGTATTTACTGTTGTGTAGTTGCTGGAATTGTTAAATTTGATCTCTTTTTGAATAAGTGCTGTTTATTTACATGATTTTTCTATTTAAGTAATTGACCCTCGTATTGTCAGCTGATGACAGAGACTATGTTTTGGTGTTTTTGCTTTTCTTTTATAGTAAAGTTTTTTTAAGACTTTGTTTGAGTTTTTTTTTTTCTCTGTAGGCTTAAGGAAGAGGAGGGAAATTCTCTTTGTGTTAGATCTACGGAGGTGATCCTGCGCAGGGAATTGGTGGAGGGAGAGCTTAAGGGGGAAGAGAGACGCAGAATCTTTCGTTTCTTGTATTTGGTTGTCTCTTTGTGAGAAGCTGAGACTGCTTCTTGGTATGTGATTGTAAAGTGGTGCATCGTAACTCTCAGGTTAGCACAAAAGGATAAGCCTTGAGGGGTAAAGAGGGGGGAAGGGTTATTCTTCCTTGTTTTACCGAATCCACAAGGGGATTGGGTTCTTGGGCCCCCAGCCGGAAGGGTTTGGGGAGACCAGAGTGAGACAGGCACTGTAATCCTCTGTCTGGTGGCAGCGAGATCAGATCTGAGCTGGTAATTAAGCTTAGAGGGTTCATACAGGCACCCAGATTTTTGGACGCTAAGGTCCAGCTTTGGGAAAGATGCTTATGATACCAAGTCACGCCCACTTTATCACATTGTTTTGCCAATTTTTGTCCCCTTTCTGGGCATGATCCAAAGCTCAATGAAGTCAACAAAAAAGACTCCCACTGACTTCAACGGGCTTTGGATCAGGCCCTGTCTCCTCATCTACCAACTGCTTTCCATGAAGCCAAAGCAAATGCCACATCTAGACTTTCAAGATGCTTATGCATCACATGTTGCAATATCATTTTTTCCACAGTTGGCTATTGTCATCTCAGATCACAGTTTGTCATAAGAAATGGAAAAAGCATACATGCATGTTACACACTGGGAATTTACTATCTCTTGTTCCCACCTTTCCTTCAGAAAGTGTCCGTAGGCTGGCGTCGACCAGACCAAACAGTGATCCAATTTACTTTCCAAACCTGTACACCAGATTAGGTGGAATCAAGTCATAACTTGATTAGTTAGGTGTTTAGAGACTTGTGTTTGAGTCATTTTTAAACAGGGATTTTGCTCAAAGGTATGACTCAGTCAGCGAGATTTTCCAGACCTGCCTGTTGGTGTGCCTCAACCCTAACCTGGAGGGACAGGTCTAACTGAGGGCCTTATTTAAAGACAATGGTTTGAACAGATGAAATGGGGGCATAATTTGGCTCGCAGAATCTTTATGACCGGCAATGATACACAAGCCGGAAGGTACCTGGCTTGATTTTCAGACCCCAGGCTGTATTTGCAGGACACACAAAAGGTTTTACCTGTAATCTGAGTAGATTCACACTTTACTACTAATGTAAGTGAGGAACTGAGGATGGGTGGTTGGAAAGGGAGGTGTCCACGGGAGGACCTCTATTTTAGGAAGGAAAAACATTTCAGAACCAATGGACTAGACCACGTGGCTTATAAAATATCAACTAATACCACTGACTGCCTGCACAGGAACAGCTCATACGCCAAAAAAGGAGACTGTTGTCATATGCCTGATGGGGAGGACAGAGACTCTCAGTGTCATCCAAAGCTCAATCTAAGCAGTAATGAAGTGCAACTAAACATCTCTCCGACAGTTACAGAGTTTATTTCTTGCAGCTGGCACCAATCTTGACCCATTGATAAACTTCTGGTTCACAAAGTCCAGGAAGGCAATGGCCCATAGATCTTATGGCCATTTACTGTATGTTTGGACAGTGCCTGGCACAATAGGGCATTCACCTCTAGGAACCACAGTCATATAAATGTGTAATAATAATATCTGCTGCTATGGCCCAAGAGTGCACAGCACAATTCAGGGTAGGGACAAAGATGGCCTTTGAGCTTCACTGGTCCTGAGCCTGCTCTAAACCAGTCCGGTTGCCTGGGCAGTATGAAAGCTGCAAGTTAGTAGCCCCAAGGAGTCAGTACAACAGTCAGGGATCTGTGGGATATGAGGAAACCCAACCGCACCCCACATCCAGGAAGGGGCATGGCACAGGAGCCACCATGTAGGTTCTGTGATGCCAGAGGATTCCCCCTACACTACAAAAACAGTCCTGTGGCCAATTATGCCAGCTTTAAGTCCACATTCTGCCACTGGTGCAGTGCAAAGTGATTGCACCACACAAGAGGATCTGTGTCTGTGGGCAAACAAGGTAGAAGGTTGGAACAGAAAGCACTCCCCATCTGGTGCTGAAATATGACTCAATATCTATCACTCTCATTAGAACACACAACATCCCTGAGCTTCACGTTTACTGAATGCTCTACCTGCAGGGGTCAGTAACCCTTCAGAAGCGGTGTGCCAAGTCTTCATTTATTCACTCTAATTTAAGGTTTCGCGTGCCAGTAATACATTTTAACATTTTTTAGAAGGTCTCTCTCTATAAGTCTATATATTATATAATTAAACAAGTGTTGTATTGTAAAATAAACAGGGTTTTCAACATGTTTAAGAAGCTTCATTTAAAATGAAATTAAAATGTTGATCTTATGCTGCCGGCCTGCTCAGCCTGCTGCTGGTCTGGGGTTCTGTTCACCTAGGCCAGCAGTGGGCTGAGCGGGGCCTGTGGCCGGGACCCCGGCTGGCAAGGGTCCGTCGGCCAGAACCCCAGACCACCAGTGGGCTGTGTGGGGCTGGCGGCCAGGACCCAGAGGGCTGGAGTCAGGGCTGGGGCCTGGCTATGTGAGGGGGTGTAGGGTGTCAAGGGCAGAGGGTGTTGGGACCGTGGGGTATGGGTGGGGGTGGCCCAAAGTGGAGGGCCAGGAGTTGGCGGGTGGGTCCTTGAGGAGCAGTCAAGGAGAGGGTCATGGTATGTATGAGGGAGACAGGGCTCAGGGCAGGGGCCTGGGAGGGTGCTGGTGGGCTCAGGCAAAGGTGGCGTGGTGTGTGTTTCAGTGGGTGGGGGCGCGGGGATCAGGGTCGGGGGGAGTGCTGGTCGTGACTGCTCCCTTAAACTTTCAAAACCTCGTGCTGTCTCCTTGGTCCCCATAAAACATCTCATTCCTTTCTGTGGACATTTAAAACCTTCTCTGGTAAAGCATCACCACTGGAGTTAACAAAACCAGCAAATATATATATTTATATACACACGAGATGCAAAATCCCCTTGTGACAGTCTGTAACCCTATGTTCACCGCTTTGTCAAGACTATGGATTAATTTTGTACAAACTATACCTTGTAAGAGATCATTTAAAAACAATTTGCTGATTATGGTCCTAGTAAAATATGTGTGGCGACATTGTATGTAAAGATTCTACTGTATGATGTTGTTAAAACATATTCCAAATCTGGGGAAGCAGCCACAAACCAGTTCCTCAGAGGCAAAAGGTAAACTGACACCTCAGCCAAGTGTCAGCTAAATCAAATGGACCATCACCTGGTTAAGTGACCGTTCTTTGGCAGGAAAAAGGGTGAGAGTGAGCAATTTGTATCTTGGCAAAGACACCGCTAGAGCAGGGGCAGGCAAACTCTTTGGCCTGAGGGCCGCATCGGGTTTTATAAATTGTATGGAGGGCTGGCTCCCCACCTCCTATCTGCCCCATCCAACCCTGTTCCCTGATAGCCTCTCTGGGACACCACCCCGCTCCCTGTCCCCTAACTGCCCCCACCCCTTATCCAACCCCCCCAGCCCTGGGCCCCTTACCATGAGGCTCCACACAGAGCTAGATACGCTGTTCCGCAGGAGCACACAGCCCCGCCCCTCCGGTTGAGCGGGGAGCGTGTCTGCCTCCCCGCGGAGCCAAACGCTGTTCTCGGGAGCACGCAGCCCCAACCCCCAGAGCGCTGCGCGCGGTGGCAGGGCTCCAGGGGAGGGGATAAGGTGGGGGAGGGGCCGGCAGCTTGCTATGCTTGGCCCCGGAGCGCGGACTCCGCGGCTTGCCGTGCCGGGAGAGTGGGGCCATTTGCTCACCCTGTACGCATGGCTATGCTTCTGCTCCCTGCCCCTGTGGGGGAAGTGGAAGGCAGAGGAGAGCGCACTGGGCTGGGTAGGATTTTTAGTGGCATGCTGGAGTACCGGCAGGCTCCAGCATGCCATTAAAAATTGGCTCGCGTGCCGTCTTTGGCACGCGTGCCATAAGTTGCCGATCCCAGCTCTACTGTTTTGCTTTTGAACGTATATTCCCTTTTTTTCTACACTCCTCAACAGACAAAAATCAAATTTCCCTGTTTTTCCATCTCCTTACTGAAATCGCTCTCTCAGCTCACTAATCTCAGTCTCTGGCCTTGGCTACACTGGTGCTTTACAGCGCTGCAACTTTCTCACTCAGGGGTGTGAAAAAACACACCCCTGAGCACAGACAGTTACAGCGCTGCAAAGCACCAGTGTAAACAGTGCCCCAGCGCTGGGAGCGCGGCTCCCAGCGGTGCAAGCTAATCCCCACAGGGAGATGGTGTACGTGCAGCGCTGGGAGAGCTCTCTCCCAGCGCTGGTGCCGCGACCACACTCGCACTTCAAAGTGCTGCTGCGGGAGCGCTCCTGCGGCGGCGCTTTGGAGTTTCGAGTGTAGCCAAGCCCTCTGTGTCATACCAGCACTCCCGACAGTAGGTTTCCAAAAGAAAACTGAGCAAATTAGTGAAAGCTTAGCAAAAGGAAAAGGAAGTAAATACGCAGAACACTCCATGGACTTTTCTTTTCACTGAGTTGTTTATTTGTTTAATAAATAATAACAATAAGAAAAAGAATATTCAGTTCGTGGTCAGGATTTATTGGTGATTCATGGGGATAAATTTTAAGACAGTCGCTTTCACTTTTTTTTTTTTTGCTTAAAAATCTTCCATGTTGTGCAGAAAAAAAATATCCCCACAATGTAATACTGAGGGATAACACTAATAAAAGCAGAAAGAGGTAATTAATGTCAAGCACAATCTATCACTGGTACTCTAAAGTCCTAAAATCAAAATTAGAAATTCTGACTCTAAGGCAGGATTTTTTTTTTTTTTTTCTGATTTGGTATCTTCATGTCCAGCGTGATCTGTTCACCAAATCAAGCCTAGAGTGTGCACAAACTGATGGCTAGTTTAGGACAGATTATTTTTACCTCATGTTTGAAATGGTTCAACTGGGTTATCTCACTGCAGAAAGAACAAAGTTGGGAGAAAGGATTTAAGAGGAAGGAGCTTCTGAATTGCGAGTTCTTGGCTAAGTGAAAAGGAAATTACTTCTAATGAAATGGGCTCTCCTCTACACCCAATTAATGGATAAATCACATAAGAAAAATGTCTCCCTCCCAAGAGCCAATTATATTTTGCATTAACTGAAACATATGGGAACATCCCACTAGGGTGGCCCTGGGGCAGGCCGCACTGGTTGCTGCTCAGGCAGCTGGTTCCAAGCGCTGCCACAGAGCAGCAGTCTGGGAGAAGCAGCAGGGCCCACGGCCAAACGCCTCCTTTTCCCAAGAGCAGCAACGGTGTCCGTCAGAGGCGCCCCCAGCAGAGCAGTACCAGTGGCCACTGGCGTGTACCATATTTTAGTCAGGGGTATTTATATAGTACAAGTCATGGACAGGTCATGGGCCATGACTTTTTGTTTATTGCCTCTGTCCACCACTTTTACTAAAAATATTCATGACTGAATCGTAGCCTTGATCATGAGTCAGGTTCACCAAAAATCATGAGATTGGCTTTAAAATAATGAGATTTTGTGAAAATAATACATTTGATATTCTTTTTATTTGCCATCTGCTTTTGGAGCCTTTAGGGTGCACTGAGGTCACATTTTGAAGCTTTCTCCACAGCTACCAGGGCTAGAAACTTACTTTTTCTTTAAGAATGATGGCTGAAATCATCACATATCCACTTGACCCCAGGAGCTGGGGCTTTAAGGAAAACAATAATTATCAGACTCGTGACAAAATAATGAGAGTTGGGAATACTGGTTTCTGCTCTCTGACACTGGAATCCCACATTATTAGTGTTAAAACTGTCACTTCAGCAAGAAGGCCAGCTTTGAAACAGGCTCTGGAATGCCAAGTGAAAACTTTAAAATCAGATAACCCTGGGGAACAGAATGGCTTACAGGACAGGCAGTGAGAGACAGCGATGTTCACATTTAGGTCAAGTGTTTAAATTTGGCCTGGATGAGTCATGACTGAAAGCAGTTACGGACTGTTTAGCAGGCTGTGCAGAAATAGGTCATTGCCTCAGTCCAGAGGGCAAGTGTCCATATCACAAAAGCCACCACCACTACAACTGACAGTCTCAAAAAGAGGGTCAGGGATGGACACAGATTCAACACCCGTTGTCTCTAGGCATGTTTTCTTTGGGTCAGAGCTGAGGCACATCAGTGGGGCAAGCTAGGGAAGCTTACACAGCAACTGCCAATGCTGTATCTGCTCTGTGGACAGAGTTCAGACTCCCTTTGGACTTAATGAGCCCCTGGACAGGGCCGTACTTAGGCATACACAGCTGGCAAGGGAACCTGAAAATTTGGGGCACCACCCTCACTGGCTGTGATGTGGCCTCCTCTCCTCCCCAGTCCCTCCCCCATGCTAAGCCAGCAGGCCTCTCCACTCACTCCTCAGCCGGCTGCATGGGGCCAGGAGCGAAAGTTTGCACATGAGTGAGCAGGGAGAGCCAGGCAGGGAACAGAGTGGTGGGGGGGATACCTGGAGACTGGGAAGAGAGGGGGGAGCCGAGCTCAGGGAGTAGAGCCAGGCATGGGACTTTGTGGGGCGGAGGAGGAACTGGGCTGGGGATGGCTGGGGGGAGCCGGGCTGGGACGTGAAAAGAGCAGGAGGGTTCTTTGTCTGGCTCAGTGAGCGAGCAGCCTCCTGGGAGCAGGCTGGTGGCTCCAGGGGACAGCAGTTGTTCTGAGCAGCCCCACACTGTATCTGCATCCTCTTCTGCCCACGTGTCCTGCCCCACTGGCAATGTCTCTCTTAGTCATAGGTGTCAACTTCCCCTCTGCCCAGTGGGTGATTGACCCCTCCCCCCACCCCCGCACTGCCCTCGTTCCTCCCCCAAAGTCCCCGCCCCCTTACTGTCCCCATTGCACCCCTTCTCCCCGTCTCCTCCCATGAGCGTGCAACATCCGTGCTTCCTCCCTCTCCCTCACGGAAAGTCCTAAGCACTGCCAAACAGCTGTTAAGCGGCAGAGGGAGGAGCAGGGACCTGGTGCACTTGGGGGGGAGAGGGGGAGGAGGTGAGATGGGGGGAACTTGACTGCCAGTGGGTGTGGAGCACCTGCTAATTTTTCCCCATGGGTGCTCCAGCCCCGGAGCACCCACAGAGTCAGCACCTACGCTCCTAATCTTCTTTTCACTCCGCCTCCCTCTTCTCTGAAGTTTAAGCCCAGATGCAGAGGATCCCCTATGGAGGGCCTTCTTTCCTCTCCTCTCTTCCCCAGCAGGGATCAGCAGTAGATGCGAGCTGGGAGAAGGGAGAGGCACACACCCAACCTAGCTGGAGAGGAGGGAAAGTTAAAGGAAAGTAAAAGAAGGTGGCATTTGCTTTTCCTGCCCATTCACAATATCCCAGTGTCAACAGGAGGAAACTGACACGAAAACAAAAGGAGGAGGGGGACATACCTGAAGCAGAAAACCAGCAATCAAGGCTACAGAATGCAAGGATGGGAGCAACCTCTTAGATGGGAAGGAAGATGGACTTGCACTTGAGGTGAAAACTTTTATGTAGGGAAAAGGGACATGATTTTTTTTCTTGTAGATCCAAGTATCTCCAGGGTGCTCTCTCAAACTGGTAGCACTATGAACGAGGGAGAGTTCTAAACAGGGCAAAGTTGAGTGGGATTTTAAAGGTCCCTTCAAGGATGCAACACTTTCTTCCTCACCTGTGGGAAAGACCTTTAAAAACTGCCTTAAATAATCCAAAAGAGCCACTGTTCAAATGAGACCTGGCTGGTTACGGCTCCGGCCCCACTGTTGAAACATTGTTGAAACTACATGCTGAGTTATACCCAGTACATTCCCACTGAGCCAGGTGTTTAAATCAGGGCAGAAAAAAAGATTGGTGCCTGAATATAATTCCTTTTCTTATTAAACTGCACATTCCAAGCACCTCTTTACTCTTCAGGATGTGAGGGAAATGCTCTATTTTAGGGGGACTGAAAGGCTATTTGGGAGCTGATGGCCCAGAGCAGTGGCAGCAAAGGCCTGGATGAGGGCTGGACTCAGCCATTGGTATCAGCTATTTCTTTTTTGTCATTCAAATGGATTTGAGTCATGGCTGATATCCCCAGCCATCATGTAAAATGCTTCCCTGTGGCCTTTTGACATGCACACAGAGGTATCTCACTACCAAATGCTATCCAGGAAGGGAGGGAAAAGGAGGGGGGAAGGCTTCAGGGTGATCTCCCATCTCCATGCAGTCAGTGGCCTATGCTTGCCACTACCATGCTGGAGCCTCCACATTTATTTACTGACAAAATTTGCAAAAATTTTAAAATATTGTGCATAGAATTTAATTTTTTGATGCTGAATTCCCTCAGGAATATGGGGTGCTGGGCAGCTTGGGGGGGGGCTGTGAGAGGAATGCTGGGCAGTGTGGGGGTGTGTGGATGGGAGATCGCTGGGCATAGGTATCTGTGGTGGAGATCTCTGGGTGAGGGGCCATTGTGCATGGGGGTTGCTGAGCATAAGGGGGTGGATAGTGCTAGGTGGGGGGGCAATGTGGCAGGGCATGCTGGCAGTGGTTTGGGGTGCAGGTGGGAGGGAAGTGCAGGAGTTAGGGGTGCACGTGGTACAATTAAACTGTTCTTAACAAAGTGCATGTCGCAAGTTTCCCAATACTGTAAGCTTATGATTGTGTTGCTAAAAGCAAGTCAGGCACAGGGGCACCAGTTTAATAATACTGTGTAGGGCCCCATAAATCCTACGGACGGCCCTGCCCCGGGAGTTCAGGGTTTTGCAAATGTCAACTTTTGGCGGGGGGTGGGGAGGTAGAAGAGGAGCTGACAATATTCTTCTTTTTGTATGGGAGTGGGAAGCATGACATGCAGAGTCCCCTTCCTGTACTACTCTTGAGGGGATAATCCCTCCCCAACATTTGTTTTAAAGGGATATTTCGTTTAATAAATTAAAAACATTTTTCAAACCAAAGGGAAGTCCAAGGTAGGAATGAGAAAGTATCCCCTCAAAAGCTTGGCCTGCATGTGGTAGTGCCTTACATAAGATGTAAGAGTGTGTACTCTCTCTCTATTCAGTTTTTCCACCCAGCTTGTTTGCTCTCCTTGAAACAGTATCTGTTTGCCAGCTAGATTTTCACCCTACTTTTCATAGGCATTTCCCCACTTTTCTCCTTATTTCTCTCCTAAGTAGAGCACAAGCCCAAAAACGTTCAAGAACAAGACAACTCGCAAACTCACAATGTCCAAGCTGGTTAAAATTTTGACAAAATTATCTTGCTCATCCCTAGTCTCTAGTGCTGTCAGATCTGACACTTTTCACAAATTCAAAACTCATTTCGAAAATATGTCATCTTGGCTGAGCCAGTCTCCCCCCTCTTCTCCCCGCCCCCAAATCTTTGGCCTCTGAAGTACACTCGGTGACCTTGAAATCCACATGCCCCAGACTAGATGTGTTGCGGAAGAAATCCATAGTTGGTTTGTGGGAAGAAGGGCAAGTCGCTCCCCCATATTATAAGCTCTGCCATATGATTAATGATGGAAGGGATAGCACATTCCACTGTTGTGCCATAGCTGCCTGTTGGCAGCGGTGGTAAACCAGGAGAGTGGGGTCAGGACAATTCTCGGGCAGAAAAGCCCCAGGAAGGAAGCGTGTGGGTGAGATTTGTTTGTGGACAGGAAAGCACTGTGACAGGATGCATGCAATGGAAACTGAAGCCAGAGTACAGAAAAGTGCCACAGTCTGCATAATTCCGGTGGGGCACTGGAATTAATTGAAGAAGCAGCAGTCTGTCACATGGCAATAAGTAGGTTCCATATGAATCCTCTATTGCCCCCATCCTGAGGGAAAGTACAACTAGTAGGGAGCAGTCCTACTTGGTTTAACTTTCACTGATGGCCTTCTTCACTCCTCCTGAGTTACAATGCAAGTTACATTACAGTATGATTCCATGCAGCTCTGAATGAGCCAGACTGTCTTGCTGTAAGCCATGCTCATTCCCTAGGTAACTGAAGACTTTAAGAAACTAAATCCTTCAAACTATTGTTGCAAACAGCAGCACTTGACATAATGACCTGAGACTGGAATAATCCTGACCTCGGATCTAGTTAAATATCTCTGACCTGTAACTGCCTTAGGCTTTCACACAGACAGCAAGAACGGTGAAAATAAAGCAATATTAAACTAAAGAAAAGATTGTATGCATGTGACATTTCTGTGTCAGAATCCTCTCCAACATGGAGTTAATGGGACATATAGATGGATAGGGAGAGATGTAATGAATGGATAAACCATTCAGACTATTGTTTACTTTAGACTAGGGGTGGGCAAACTGTGGTCCACGGGCCACATCCGGGCGGTTGGACATTTTAATCTGGTCCTCCAGCTCCCACTGGAGAGCAGGGTTGGGAGTTTTCACCGCTCTGGTGCTCCAGCTGGGGAGCAAGGTTGGGGGCTTGCCTTGCTCCGCTCTGCGCGTCCAGCAGCTCTGGCTGGCTCCTGGAAGCGGGGGCACCTAGGGGGATCCGCACACTACCCCCGACACAAGCACCGTCTCTGCAGCTCTCATTGGCTGGGAACCGTGCAGAGTGCAGAGCGGTGTGGCCTTGCCTCCGCATGGGAGGCAGAGTGGGAACGCACTGCAGTTTGCAGGAGCTGCTTCAGATAAGCACTGCCTGGATCCTGCGCCCCGAGCCTCCCCCTGCACCCCAAACCCCTGCCCCAGCCCTGATTGTCCTCCAAACCCTTTGATTCAAGCCCGGAGCACTCTCCTGAACCCCAAACTCCCCATCCCCAGCCTCACCCCAGGGTCTGCATCTCCAGTGAAGTCTCACCCCACCATGCGCCTCAATCCTCTGCCCCAGCCAAGAGCCCCCTCCTGCCCTCTGAACCCCTCCATGCCATCCCAGAGCACCCTCCTGCACCCCAAACCCCTCATCCCCAGCCCCACCCCAGAGTCTGCATTCCCAGCCAGAGCCCCCATCCCCCCGATGCACCCCAATCCCCTGCCTCAGCCGGCCCTCCATACAATTTCCATACCAAGGTGTGGCTCTCAGGCCAAAAAGTTTGCCCACTCCTGCTTTAGACTGAATCTGATCTCCTATTGTCAGGAGCCAGTTGGTCTCTGTCAACTTTTTCTCTCTCTTTCTCTCAATGCTTTTATTTACCCCGTTGTGTATGCCCTGTCAAGTAATTTTTTTTGGGAGGGGAGGTTTATTTCAGTCTCAGCACTTTAATGTACTTCCATTGAAAAGTGTACTTTTCTTGGGAGGAGCTGGAGAGAGATAGAAGGGAATGCCGAGGAGGAGTGATATCAGTGCTGCCAATTCTCGTGATTTTATCATGGGTCTTGCGATATTTGGTGTTTTTCTTAGGTCCCCTAATTGCTGGAATCAAGATGAAAATTGCACGAAAATCTCAGCTTTCAATTTTGAAAATTTTTAACGTATACTATTAGTTTTGGCAACCAGAAGGCCAATAAAAAGAAACACAAATTTATGATTTTTTATTTAAAAATCGTATAATTTTTGTGTCAATCTCATGGTTCCTGAGGGAAGGGGTAGACTGGATGATACCAATAGAGAAAAGTTAGGGTCTGTCTACACTGAAAAGTTAGGCCAACCCTGCTACCTCACACTCAGGCGTGTGAAAAAACTACACCTCTGAGGATGTAGTTTAACCGACCTAACCTCTGGTGTAGACAGCGCTAGGTCGATGGAAGAATTCTTCCCTTGACCTAGCTATTGCCTCTCGGGGAGGCAGAACCCCTCCCATCACTGTAGTGGGTGTCTACACGGAAGTACTGCAGCTGTGCCACTGTAGTGGTGAAAGTGTAGACATGGCCACTGACAGGAAGGGGACATTGGTAACAGATTTAAGAAATGAGCTTTCAGTCACACAGCTTTCATTTCTTGGCTCCCTTTGTACGTGGTGTCCTCCTGACCCCTTGCTCATTTTTACCTCATGAGACTGTGGGAATGTGGTAGAAATGTTTCTTGACATTTTAACAAGTTCTATCCTCAAATTAAAGAGCAAAAGAGGACATACTCCCTCACCACCTTCTTAACAACCTAAGGTTGGATACTCCAGTCAGCAAAGAATATTTAGGACTGTGTCTAATGTTTAATCTGGCTCTCGCTTCATAGCGTTCAGTGTCACCTTAGAAAAGCCAACTGTCGAGACACCGAACAGGGGAATCTCAGGCTTTTCTCTGGCTCTGCCTCTTCCAGGAGGTCTTTCTGGGGAATGTGTGGGTGTAATATTGTGCAGCTGCCTCCCGAGCACTTCCTCATGGCCAGAGGTCACTGTGCTGCACCCTGCCTCTGCTTCACTCTCTTCATGGCCTTTTGAAAACTCTCTGTTCAAAGATGGCTCACACAATCCCCACAAATCCCATTTATTTACTCCTCTAATATATATTGGTCTTCTAGGTCCCAAGCAGTTCAGGGGCTCTCTCCTGATTAACCCCAAAAACCCACAAAACACAAACTCGGACAGTCTTCGCCCTAGCTGGCCTTTAGAGTCTCTCTCCTGCTTGTATGCCGGGCGGGAGTGAGATGAGTGCGCTCTTCCAGGACTCCCTCCCTGGAGAGCTTTCTCCCACTCTCTCCTGCTTCTTCAGCTCTCCTCCCTGCTGACTCAGGGCCCTGCAGGAGCCTTCTTGCTCCCTTCAGTGTCTACAGACCTAGCTGCAGTTTCCTGGGCTTCCCCCCTCTTCACTGCAACTTTCTGATCTTTTTAGCCTGGGAGCACCTGATTCACCCCAGGCAATCATGGCTCAGGTTCTCCTGGGATACACTGTGTCACAGTGGGTGGACCCTGGAGAGTCACATTCAAAAAGAGCTGAGGAAAGACAGTTTCTGCAGGCCCCAGACCATATAGCTCCATTTGGAAGGAGGCTGCTGAGGCATATTCTAGTACAGAATAACAGCACGAGTGTGAGTCACCAAGAACTAACTGTGTTACATGCAAAAGCAATCCCCAGAGAACACAAGGAAGTCCTGGCTTAATAGCAGCAGCTCTTGAATGAATAATAATAAAAAATAATAAATCTGGAATCCATCAATAAATAAACTAAAGCCATAGACAAAGTTGGAAAAAAATAAATGACAGAGGAATGTGTTTCCTTTAAATAAAGGTAGCCTGTCCCGTCTTCCTATTTCCTTCACTGCTGGAACATTTCTCTTTTAAATTCTATTTCAGCTGTTTAGCTCATTTGACATTCCCTATCAGTACTCTCAGACCTTGTTAACCTATTCAGCGCTATCACAAACATATTTATTGACAACAGTTTTATCCATGCAAACAGAAGCTGTGCCAGGTACATCCCAGCCCCACTGAACTGTTGTGCCATTCATCTAGAGCTGAAGGCACCATTGCTGATTACAATTCAAGCGTCATGCTGACCACAGGGATACAAGTCTTTCAGGTTCACTTACCGCATGACAGATGTAATATTCAGAGCTGTCAGAGACGCTTCTCTTGCTCTTCAACAGATGCAACAGTTAAAAAAGACTTAACAATTCTTTGTGCGTACTGTCCTTAGGCTGCCGCTATACACCCATTTCTGGATGGGGTTCAGAAGGGTTAAGTCCCTTCCCTTCCTATTGAAAATAATAGTCTAAAGCTCACTGTGAGACTCTTTGTCATACACTCTGCACAATGAGGCCGAATGAGACCCCAGGGCGTCCCACAGCGATAATGTACCATCATGTAATTTGCCTGAGGGTTTGTAGATTAACATTTTCAGTAACTGGGTAGGTATGCTTTCCCCACAGCCATTTTTGGCACTGTAAAGCACATCAGAGGCTGGCAAATTCCAGTGGTTGCCACACACTGTGCAATGTTTATTATCACCTTTTACTTTGTACATGCACTTTGCTACTATTCCAATCTGCCTCCTTGCATGCTTCGTTAGGCTTCTATCAATTAACTTTCTTATATGTACACATCTTGCTTAAAAGGGCAGTTTTCTATGGGAAAATCAATGCTTATAACAGGGCTCTACTCTGTAACGTGGTGTGAAAAAACCCAACAAATGTTGAATGAATTTCTTGTAACACACTTACAGTTGCTGTAATTCTGCCTATAACACTGGCATCCTGCATGCCAATGCGTCCCTGACTATTCCATTTCAAGGGTTAAATTTACATGTTTTACATAATGAGTACCCACATTTTTCACTCCTACTAATTATATTCATCAAGTCTTCTGTGACTCCACTGTCACTACGTAAATACACGAAACAGCCTTCTATTGTTAACAGAAGCACGAGGTTATAGTACCAATCCATTCAGTCACACTCTGGAATACAGCCAAACTTTAGCAGGATTGATGAGGGGGCCAGTGCCCTATCATAAATAGTGTTGGAATCCAAGGTTGGGAGACAAATGCAGGAAAATAACAGGATCTTCAGGGCTCTGGAAGGGACCCGAAGCATCTCAGGGAAGGACAGGGAGAGACAGAACTACACTATATGTATCCCTATTTGTTCACATAATAGGTGTTTATTTTAATATAGTCCAATTTTAGACTTATTTTCAGCAAAGCTTTGTATATTTCAGACTCTAAAGTAACCCTGCAAATTGTCTGAAATACATGAGGACGTAGACCCTACCTAAGAATATCTCCACTCACTAGTGCTTCTAAATTCTGGCTGGGCAAGGTGGGACAGAATGGCTCCTTTATGAAAATGCCTTGATTTCTGAGGAAGAAATCAGTGGCAAAAAAGGATTTAAAAGATCCTAGAAGCCATGTGCTCTGGTAAAGAGCATCTGGAACAATTCTGCCTTGGACTTGGGAGCACCTGGAGAGAGGCAAAGAAGTGCAGTCTATTTGTAGCTGTGTGCTAGAGTGAAAATGCTGTGATCTCTTTAGGGTAGCCACAATGTCTTTGTTCAGTGCCTAGCAGAATGGGGCCCTGATCTTGACTGCAATCTCTGGGCACTACTGTAATTTAAATCTATAAATAATTAAAGAAGCTTAATTCATTGAATCCTGTGTAAGCAGAGACAATGTACTCCCTACCACAATCTGAGGTGGGTGATTACCAAGTTGTTTGGGCACTTTCAAATCTTCTAAAGCTTGTTTTGCTTACTGGAGTCCTGAACTGGCTGCTGAACTGCCCCATCCTAATGCTTTATTGCCACTCTGTTGCATATAGAGATGGACAGGAGATGCTGAATGGCAGGAAAGACACTTGGCACAAACTAGCAAAATTGAGAATAGATTCAAAGGGGGTTGCCAAGGAAAACGCTTTCCGAAGGGTGTAAGATTCTTCTCTTTTGGGTGCATCACCTCACATAGTCAATGGTTAGTGAAGTCACAGAATATAAAACTGGCTACCTCATCTGAATGCTTACATGTCAACTCGTCACTAATCATATTGCCTCCCTATAGACCTCTTCCTCAACGTGGCTTTCAGGTGGTATTTCCGCATCATGAGAAAGACCTGAGACAACCGTATCATATTGACTAGGAAAATAACAATCTTACCTTTAGTCCAGAGGACAATAGAGGCACAAGCAAGGAGATCAAAGTCATCAGAAAGACAAAAGCAGGTCAGATGAAGGAAGGAAAAAGAAAAAAATATAATTAGCTTTATATTTCATTTTGAGCATGCCAACTAAACAGGAAAAAAAGTTTAAAATCAGATTTATTTTGCTTTCTTCAATCAAATAAAACAGTGAAACAATAGCACAAATAAAAGAATGATACAAAGAGCTTTTGTGAATGGATAAAAATGTCAAAAAATTTCTCCTAGGAATTTTTCATTAACATTCTTGTGCGACATTTGCCTGCTGTCATCAAAGGAAAAACAGAAAGAAATGGGAAGAAATGAGCACAGATACACACAATAGGAATACCATGTATCAATATATTTGTCTACACATACAAATAATATTTCCCTTTGGCAAAACTTCAATGGTGCAAGACCAGGTCATTGATAAAGTTGCTGCGTTTTCTCAGAATCCAAAGTGTCGTTTTAATATTCAGTAACTATTCTTTCCCATTACCATTACTTCTTACCTTCAAACCAAAGACAAAGCCTGTTAAAACTAAAACAAACATCTGTTAACACCAAAAGCATCATTGAAATGAATGAGTGATGATTTGGAAAACTGAGATCTGCTCAAGGAACCCATTAGAGGAATTGAAAGATTTCTACTGCTACTGAAGGTTGAGCAGCGAATTTGATTCCTTTAGGGTTCTTTTTACAGGTGTCATCATACTGTGGTGAAGACTGCTAAAGAAATTATTATTTATAAGAAAAAACTAAACAAACTGGAACCTTACATACACGCTCACAAATAGCTTTCAGAGATTTGCTATTGTGGAAAGAATGTTAAAACTGTTCTGTGAATTTTACCAGTGTTTCACAATAATTTCCATTTTTGCTGATGATAAACAGAAAAATCACAAAAATATCTCCTCTCCCTTTTCCTAGTCTATTTTAAAATCATCAGTCTGGCGTTGTGAGAACATGAGTAAGCAATACATGAGTAAGCAATCATAATATGAGTCAGCAATACATGAGTAAGCAATCATAACAAGAATATTGTATGATTTCTTTATTGTTTATACATATTTGTATTACTATTGCGCCAGTAGTCCCTATTGTGCTAGCACTACCCAACCCCGCCACACATGGAGAGAAATACTATTTACCCCAGAGAACTTACAATCTAAATAGAAGATGACAGATGGACAAAACAAATGGATGGAGCAACTACAAGGTGGCTGAGAATCCTAACAGTGAATGACAGTGTAAAACTCTTCTCCTGTCCCAATCTACTGTGGCTCTAGTGCCGAGAAACTCACATTTAAGGCATAAAGAAGATTGCAGACCCTCAACATCAAAGACGAAGCATGCCTTACTTCTTGTGTGGTGTGAGGCAGTGAAGAAACAAGACCTAGACCTTTCCAGTGATGCATGTGTGAAAGCAAACCTCAGACTGGGGTTTCTTTATCTACTCTTTCTGCTAATACTACAGTACATGCTGAAATAGGAGGGAGAGAAATCTTGGATAAGGTCAGTCTCTGAAAGCAGCCAAAAGAGTGGAGAACGCAGAGTCATTAAATAAACTCCAGTTATGATCTCATTCTAGCAGAACTATTTAGAAAAACTGATGAGCGAGATATGAGAAAAAGGGGCTGCAATGAAATACACATTTTGTTGGGGTCATAGGGTTGCCAGAGTAAAAAGGACCATAAACTACCCCATGACTCTCCCCAGAAAACACATGAACCTGTTAATAGGGTGGGTGCCTGCTAACCTCTTGTCTTCGTCTGACATATCAGATTCACTAGTATGGGGTAACTCATGAACTGCCCACTGAGAGGGAAAGAGGGTGAGACTGAAAGAGAAAACAACTGTTGTAAATGGAAATAAAAGCTTTGTACGGTGGGATAACCCAAGAGGATATGGGGCTTTGTGCACAGGGTTAATTTGGGAGCTCCTCAATTCTGTCTGAAGTCAAATCCCGGAAAACCAATTTTCTTTGGGATAGAGGAAAGGGGGTCGGGGCATTGGAAACCATAAGTTTTGCAAGAGCTGCTTCAAGATTTCCCTGTGTTATTGTCTCCTAAATAGACATTTGGAGTTGCATTTCAAACTGAGGGCTGATAGAAACTACAAAGCATGCTGGGGGTCAGCACACACAAAAATTATGTGCAAAAATAAGGAAATGGGTACCGTGTGAGTTTCCAAGATACTCTGATTGAGATCCAATAGTAACACTGTTGTCTACAATCAACTGGCAAATAAAGCCCAACACAATGATAAAAATGAATACTGTTACCTGGAATGGTTACAAACAATGCTGGCTGTAGGGAACTAAACTTCATCTGTTTGATCTGAGATTTTGTCCTTCAATGTCAAAGCATATCTCCAGTGACTAACCCGCTGAGCATGTGCTAGATTCCAAAACCACTTGCAGCTTTGAGGAGTTGTCTGAGATACAAGTGTGTCAAAAACCAGATTTCCTTTTAGCTTATTTCCTTTTCAGTATGCACATGTGTACACGCTAACTCCTGCCAGCACTATGAGCTACTCCAGCAAATCCTCTTCCAGTGGGTCAGGATGAGACTATGGTCCAATTGTCTAAGGAGAATAGGATTGCTGGTTAATTCAAAACCACTTATTTCTCATTAGCTGACAGGAGAAGAGGCAGGGAGGGGGAAAAAATCAGTAAAAATAATCATCACACTGGGAGAAATTGAAAATAAGTAAAATAAATGAAGTTTACTAATTATTTTTAATTGCAAGGCCTTTTATTTCAATTTTCCAGTGCATCTCATAGCTGCCCTCTGAAACCTCACTGTGTTTATGCAATAATGAATAATTCAACACAGCTGCAGTTAATACTTCACACACCACTGATGGTAACAGTGCTATGATCAATCTATTGGCTGCATTGCTTTAAAATTCCTACATCTGGCTGTTAATATAGAGTTCTGATCCACAATGCCTTTTGCATTTTCTAATCAGGAGGAGCTGTGCGTGTGCAACATTAAGGCTATTCCCATTCGTTCCTGTTTTCCCCGCTAGTGCGCAAAGGGCAGCTTGAATCACACCAAAGGCCATATTGGGCTGGGTGTGTGTGTGAAAGGATGGTCAGGGATGTTTTATCACTAGGATAGCATGCTAGATTCCAGCCTTGGGCACAGAGAGGAGGAGAACACTAGATCAGGGCTAGGCAACCTATGGCACAGGTGCCGAAGGCGGCACGCAAGCTGATTTTCAGTGGCACTCACACTGCCCGGGTCCTGGCCACCGGTCCGGGGGGGGGGGGGTCTACATTTTAAATTAATTTTAAATTAAGCTTCTTAAACATTTTAAAAAACTTATTTACTTTCCATACAATAGTTTAGTTATATATTATAGACAGAGAAAAAGACCTTCTAAAAATGTTACAATGTAGTATTACTGGCACGCGAAACTTTAAATTAGAGTGAGAAATGAAGACTCGGCACAGCACTTCTGAAAGGTTGCCGACCCCTGCACTAGATGCATGTGCCTGTGGGAAATATCCCTAGATATGCCCCAGCATGCAAGATGAACAAGTGAGGGGTTTGTCTTTCTTAAACACAGCAATCTTTGGAATCCTAACAATGGCACATTGATCTTTGTAACGGAGAAGGAGGTGAAACCCAAGAGAGGTTGCCTATTATCCTCCCAGCCCTTCCAACACATCCCTTCACCATCAGTACACTGATGTTTTTTTTGTTTGCATTCAATGAGGAGCTATGTGGCTCTAAAGAGAGCCTTCATTCAGTGCTTCTGAGCCCAAAACGGTGCTGGGCCTCTAAGTTTAGAGGTATCTCTAGGGCAGTAGTTCTCATCCAGGAGTACACGTATCCCTGCGGGTACACAGAGGTCTTCCAGAGGATATCTCAACTCATCGAGATCAGTGTTTCTCAACCTGGGTTTAGAGGGATCGCAAGTGCAGGGGTGGTGTTACGGGGTGGCAAGCAGGGCAACTGCCCGGGGCCCCATGCCACAGCGGGCCCCGTGAAGCTAAATTACATGCCTCAGGCCTAGGTGGCAGGGCTCGGGCTTCAGACTCCTGAAGGGTATACAGTGGTCTGGAAAGGTTGAGAACCACTGCTCTAGGGAGACTTCAGAGACACACAGAGACCTCAGGTTAAGAGGAAAGAAGGCCATTAAAAATATATATCCAAACTTCATTAACGGGACAATTCTGCTCTGATAGACCTGTGTTGCTTCCATTGAGTTCAATGGGACAGAATTTGGTGCTGAAGTTTTGACTTAATCAGACTAAAGCACGAAATTGATAACAAGACATTTGCAACTCATCCTTCAATTCTTAAGCTACCACAGTCTGAGACTGTTATATTATGCACTATGAGCCAGTTTTTCCAACACTGGTCTTCAGTTTCTAAAATGTGGTTACAGACTCAACTGAGTGGGCAATTTAGATCGCAATTTAAATCTCAGATTTGCAGGCACTGTCAGAGACTCAAACGTACACGTGACAAGGGCTCTGGTTCTGCAAACAGTTATGCAGGTAAGTAACTTTATTCACACAAATGGATTCAGTGGGACTATGATCATGAGTAAAATTACTTACTTGCACAAGTATCTGTAGGAATGGGGCCCTAAACTGTAGATCAGTGCTTCCCAAAGTCGGGCCACCACTTATTCAGGGAAAGCCCCTGGTGGCCACGGCCCATTTACCTGCCACGTCCGCAGGTTCGGCCAGTCGCGACTTCCACTGGCCAGGTAAACAAACCGGCCCGGACCGCTAGGGAGTTTCCTTGAATTAGTGGCGGCCCGACTTTGAGAAGCACTGCTGTAGATGATGACGACAGGCTAAAATTATTGCAATTACTTGTGCTCACAAGACTGCAAACAGCCCATAATGAAATCTAAGATTTTCTTATGAGTGACTGGCATTACGATATGGCACACGGGGTTGCAACACTGCTCATATTTGACCCAGCTGTCCCTCCATCATGACCCAGCGTGAGTGGAGGTGGACAAGGAGGACGATTGGGCTGGGCTCCCTTCGGGTCTTGTCTCACTCACTGCCCTGGCTCCATGCTGCCACCTGTATTTGTCTCTGCTAATGCTGGCCTTCACCCAGTGCAGTTTCACCTCTCCTGAGCGGTCCAGCCTGGGCCCGCTGAGCAGCAGTGATTTCTGCATAACTCTAGGACTTCATTTTCGACAGCTGCCCAGTTGCGCTACGGGCCGGGTTCGGGGAGGCCCCAGTGACTGAGGCCAGGGAGAGAGGGGTTGCTGGGGCTTGTGTCTCCTTCAGGGCATGGGGTTGAGATGGGGAGCCCTGGCAGTGCCAGCCCCCTTAAGGCCTCAAGGGGTCTCTGAGCTGAGGCTGGATCTAGGATACAGGGGCACAGGCCCCGCCTCAACTTGAAGATTGAAAGTATGTAGTGGAGGAACCATATCCAGCCCCTGTTGGAGGATAAAGGGCCCTGCTGCCATCTTGACAAGAGTTGAGTTTATACCCACTCTCAACCTCTCAGCCATACACCTACCCTCCCTGCCGAGAGGTGCCCCCACACTTCTGTCCCAAAGGCCTCCTGCCTGCAACCTCACCACACTTCTGCTTTGAGAGCAATTCTCCCTACATACACCTACCCATCATGGCTAGGGTGACCAGACAGTAAGTGTGAAAAATTGGGACAGGGGTGGGGGGTAATAGGAGCCTATATAAGAAAAAGACCCAAATATCGGGACTGTCCCTATAAAATCGGGACATCTGGTCACCCTAATCATGGCAGAGGGGTGGTTGAGCCAAATTTGAGTAGTTTTGCTACCCTGTGTGCTAGGCAGTATCCTTCTTGCTATCAGGGTGGGGGCGGGGGGAGGACCTAGTTAAAAAAAAATTTGAGAACTTCTGATCTACATGGGATATTTTGAGGACAATGGCTACATCTTCCTGTTTGGACAGTGCACAGCACAACAGGACCTTGATCAGGGTCTTTTGGAGCTACTTTAATACAAATGAATGAACCTCAACTCACATCAGCACATACTGTGATACAGCATGGCCAGAGGGCAGCATGCGAGTGTTAGCAGGGGGCCTTATTCCCTGCCAAGGGAGGAAGGTTTGCTTTAGATTAACTAGAACACCTGTAGCCATTTAGAGCACCTGACTCCAATTAGAGCACCTGACTCCAATTAGAGCACCTGACTTCAGTCATGTGATAAAAACCCCCTGCTTCAGTCAGACAGGGTGGGAGTTGAAGGAGGAAGGTTTGATTGGAGCAGAGAAGAGTTTGATAAGAGAGAAATAGAAAGTTTGGAGGAGTGCTGCGGTGGATGTGAAGTCCAGAAGAAACCCTAGGTAAGGGGCACCAGGCTTGTGTAGAAGGGAGGCAAGAAGCCCTTCACAAGCTGAAGGGTAGGAGAGGGAAGTAACCTAGGGGAAGGAACCGCTAGTTCAAGTGGTTCACCACAACCCTCAGGGCCCCTGGGTTGGGACCTGGAGTAGAGGGCGGGCCCAGGTCCCTCCCTCTCCACTCCCCTCCTCCAAAGACACTAGTGGAGTAATTAAGAACCGGTTCAGAGGCAAGCAATAGCGCCCTGAACCTACCCCAGAGAAGAGAGAGCGCGAGACCCAGCAGAACAGTACCGGCAATTTGCCACAATACCCAAACATTTCTGTAGACCTGTAATGTGACTGGCTTGACTCACTGATAACATGTCTGTGATGCAAACAAATATGCTCGACCCAACACAATTGCTTGATATATACTTTGCTGTACAAAAGAATTATTTTAAAACCGATACACACTCCTCCCCCATAACCACCTAGTTCTAGTATGAAACCCATTCCGAAGCCTTCATCTTTAACATTCACGCCTTTTCCAGCTAGAGAGCAGGAGACAAAATATCACATTAGCCTCTTCTCTTAAAGCCCTAATTTACGTCATGGCTGATGAGTTTTTGCCATTTCAATCTCATCTAGTGGGGATATCTGCCTGCCACACAATTCACAGAAACTTAGATTCTGAAGTTCTTGTTGACTTTATTGAGAGTTCCCCAAGTAAGAATGGCCCAACCACTGGTAGGATGGGGAGTGGGGCAAGGACTGGAACAACAGGTATGGTGCACCTCAACTGTGCACTGAGACAGACAGGGCCGCCTGGGGGGGGGGGGGGGCAATTTGCCCCAGGCCCTGTAGGGGCCCCCACGAGAGTTTTTCGGAGCCCCTGGAGCGGGATCCTTCACTTGCTCTGGAAGCCCTGGAAAACTCTCGCGGGGGCTGGGCCCCGGAGCTTCTTCCGCTCTGGGTCGTCCTCAGCAATTTAGCAGCGGGAGGTCCTTCCGCTCTGGGACCTGCCACTGAAGTGCCCCAAAGACCCGCGGCGGGGGTCCTTCCGGCACTTTGGCAGCGGGTCCCGGGGCGGGTCTTCAGCGGCAATTCGGTGGCGGGGGGTCCTTCCGCCTCGAGACCCCCCACTGCCGAAGATCCCAGGCCCCCTGAATCCTCTGGGCGGCCCTGGAGACAGACCTGTTGGGGCTGAAGATGGGAATAGCAGGGGGCATAAAGATGAGAATGGAGACTTTCTGACAGAGGAAAGGAAGGAGAGGGGGAATTTTGAATCATTTGTCATGTTCTACATCTGGCTCAGCCTAGATTAGAGATCCCCACTTTTACAAGCATTGGGGGGAAAAAATCACTCATAAAATAAAATAAAAGGGAAAGAAAAGGAACAGCCCATCTAAAAATCACCCCCACTACACACACACACTTTTAATTTTGGGTGCTAACTTTAAACAAAACGAAGAGCTCAACTGATTGAATACACATTTTGCTGTAAACCATATTTCAACCCTAGATGAATGATGGGGGGTGATGGGGGGAAAGCCCAACAATGACAGACTTTTAACCATAATGCCTCTGATAAGAGCTGCCACTCCAGTAACTTTTGCCATGCTGAGGAGTGCCAAGAAAATCTAAATAATAATAATAAAAAGAATAAATAAAAAGGCACCAACAGGAATCTGAAGCTGGACTCAGTGCTATGTGATTTCATGTGGCTTTGTCCACATAGATGGGAGTTAGAGGCAAGAAGACAGCATTTTTAAAAAGAAAAATACAGATCACGGGACATATTCAGCTCAGTCATATGTTAGGCATAACTAGGGTTGCCAACTCTGGTGGAAGCTATTCCAGGAGATTTTTTTTTCCAACGTGATAATGTCATTTTCTTAAAATAGCCTATTAAAATGTCCTGGATTGCTTTCAAAGGTCACTAGGAGATGGATGCCGATTCCAGGAGACTCCCAACCAATCCTGGAGGGTTGGCAACCATAGACAAACCCCATAGAAAGCAATGGGCTAAATCCCTGAGTCAGGCCAAGTTGCCTTCAGTCTAAGACATGAGGGTGGGGAGGTAAAAATGGCTGTGACTCACTTTTATGACCCTCCAATCCTAGGGCTAGTTTGGCTCCAGTGCATATTAGAGCAATGGAGCTCCTCTAACAACCCCCCACCATAAAGAGCAGTTTCTGGCAGGCAGAAATCACTGGTGCGCAGCAGTATTCCAGCCACACATCCTTCCCCACCTGGACACCCTACGCTGCACGCTGGGGCAGCAGCATTGTCCTGACTCATGCCTCTTTTTAGATGGCAGGCTTTCTGAGGCAGGGACTGTGTCTTCTACATGCTCTATTAAGTACTTAGCCCATCTCAGGTGCTATATACATAAAAATAACCATATCTGACATGACTTGGTCCTCCCTTGCTGGGTAAAAATGTGAGGGAGAGAACAGGGAAAGGGGAAAAACAGAGAATGCGTATATCCTACTGTGTTTAAAGTCCTTGTGCCTACATTTGCCACCTTCTCTCTGGTTGCCTTCCAACCTTCACTTATACAACAGTTTTGCTTCTGGCATCCCAGTCAGATCTGGCAAGTCCCCCAGAAATGAGGAAGTGATCCATTGCCAAAGGAAGACCAGGAACTGGTGGGTGTTTTGTGGGTTAGGGTTACCCTCCTGCTGAGTTTATTGTTTCACTGTCCCTTGCACTGCTGTTAATCTCCTCTCAGAAGCCTGTAAGGCTGAGTTTGCAGTAGATAATAGTGCTAACAATAATGCTGCTACTAATACATTGTGTGTTAAGGAGCTTTGTCACTTTAACTCTCCAAACCTCTTAATTTTACAAAGCAGGGGACAAGATCCATATATGATAGGCTGGTTTTGTGTCTCTGTACATGATCTGGTACAGTGGCACTATAAGCACTGGGTCAAATTTTGCCTTCAGTTATATCATACATTCCCACTGACTCCAATGAGAATTTAGGCTGATTAGACCCCTGTCTCACACACACCAACAAAAATAAACACTTGTGGTTGGTAATAAATGAGTCACACCCCTTCCTCAAATTACAAGATTTTAACAATAGTAATTGTTGGGTTCTTGTTATATGACTTCCTTTGTTGGAGCCCTCTAGGGGTCACATTTTCAAGCTTTTCTTTGTAACCACGAGGGCTAGAAATGTGCTTTTATTTTATTACAACTGAGATTTACAGGTAATAAAATGATGCCAAGAGCTGGGGCTATAAGAAACAAAACAGCAAATATTGCAACAGTCATGGTCAAATCACAAGAATAAGCAACACACTCTGTAGTTCTTGCTTTTTCTATGCTTCAACTACTCTGGCTTAATGTTTACTGAAATCCAGCATCATAAAAATTACTGTGTGTACAAAATTCCAACATACAAAATACAAACACTACCCCTTGAAAATGGGCTATCTGTGGTGAACAATTTAACTAATGAATTCCACCTCTTTTTCAGTTTGCAAATTGTCCATGAACAGAATTAGATTTTTATTAATTTATTCATTAGTTGAAATTATTCAACAGGTGCTTCATGCAAAGAAATTTCAAAATAGATTGCTCACATACTGTTTACTGCGCATGTCTGTAACGGCTGATGTAGGATTAGTCACCTTAGTCACATGCTATTATTTCTCCTCCCTGATTGGATGCTAAACTGTAACAAAGAGGGGAGGGCATGAGCAAGCCAATATTTAGGTTCTCACAACATGCCCACCACAGTGGTATCTGAATGCTTTTCATTCTCAGTGTTTGTTTCCCATAGAGAGAGGGATAGGAGTTGTTTTGGCAGCGAGGAGAAGATATACTAGCAGGATTAGGGCATTAAAAGCTGTTCCATACAAACAAGGTGCAGTTCCCCACTTCTGCACATTTAGGCCACATTCTTCTCCCCTCTGCAACAGACAGTCATAGAGAGATGGAGGGAGAATCTGGCATTCTGTTGTTTTTTTCTTTTGGGGAGGATCCAGGGGTTAATTAATAATTATATTGCAGAAAATGTTCAAAGAGGATTTATTTATGTGGAAATTGGATTTTTTTAAAGTTGTAATAAAATAAATGAGAAATACATGCATGCACACAGATAATATACAGTGGGGCTGGTCTCTGGCTGAAATCATATCCAAATACATTGTGCCAGAAGCTCCCTAGGCTAGAGCATTATCTCCCTCTGGAAGTCAATCCTTCTATCCCTGAGGCAATTATGTTCCCCTTTAAAAAAATCCAGACAATAGTTCCACATTTTTAAACATGTACTTACACTTTAATGGAAAAAAAAGTAGCCCAGTTTTCTCTGTCAGTATATTCAAATATCCCCACAGGACTGGAAAGGAAAAGAACAACACTTCCAGGTATTAGGTTATCCTCCATCATTGTCAAAAGTCGTGCCAGGCCCATCCCATTCTGCTACAATACTTCCCCCAAACTGAGGACCTTCTGATCAGCGAAGGATGCACTTGAACGGAATTCTCCTAGACCCCTGTTCAGCAAACCATTTAAGCATGTGCTTAAGCCCATCCCTTTCCAGTATGTAAGCATATGCTTAAATTTAGGCACAGGTTTAAGCCATTTGCTAAAAAGGGAGGGACTACTGAATCCTGAATTGGGGCACTGGTGAACAGCTGCTATAGACAGAATGAGAAAATACTGTCCAGTATAAAGGAGATACTTGCTTGAGAATGATGAAGATGAAGCTAGTAAGAACCAGTCTGCTATTCTGCTGACTGTAGAATAGAAAAGGATGAGAGAAGGAAGTGGTTCTGAGGATTTACTTTTAGACTGCTGGTAAACTGACTATGAACTGATTTGGGAACATTGGCACAAACTACTTCTGGTCATATAACCTAAAAAACAAAGTTCAAAGGTTTACTTGTTTATTCTACATATATATTCATTAATAGGAACACACTTCTGGGTCTGAGAATGACTCTCATGTTTCCTTACAAAGAGAAAGCCACGGAGCGAAACTGAGCGCATTCAGGCAACCGAGGATGTACCAAGACACACCCCTAACATATAAGAATGATTGCATCTGTGCCAATAAATGTGCATTTGTAATTTCAATTCTGCTTTACATTTAGAATTTTGTTAGTCTGTTCTGTGTAGAAGGGACTCTTGCCAGAACATGTACAGTACATAGAAATCAGACATTCAGATTTTACATCTACTTTCTGAAAAGTATTCATTTGCTAGACACATATTACAGAGCTAAAATATGTGGTGATTCTAATCAATTTTACTAAGCAGCACTGTGACATGGTGTATAGATTATGTTCAGAGATTGGCTAGGGAAGAGGTTAAACTGTCCTTCTAGCTAGAGTATGGACTATAGATGTCTGCTCACAGAACAGGGATGTGCAAGACAGCAGGGGGTACCAGCTGTGAGAAATTCCCTCCGGGGAACTGAGGACTAACAGCAAGAATCAGGATCCGCAGACAGAGAGCTAGAGGTGAGAGGATGAAGGAGGGTCTGCCTCTCTTCACTGTGGAAGAACTTGGTCGAAGCAAACCAAATTGCAGACTTTGGCAGAGGGAAATCCTCGAGTGGGATTTTCAGAAGCGCCCAACATAGGCGTAATTCAGCTGTTATTGAAGAGAATGGAAGTTTTACCACTGATTTCAATGCAAAAAAGGAGTTAGGCCAATGCTGAGTGCTTCTGAAAATCATACTGCTAGTATTTGTGATTGTGCCACGGGGAGAGGTCATTCTTTACAGTTACCTCTCCGTATTATGTTAAAAAGCACATCACAAAGGCATTCAATCTTCACCTACGCCAGTGAAATTCTTTCCTGCTCTGACTGGCCTTCACAAGCACAGTGTATTTGAAACCTAAACAGCAGTGATTTCTCCCAGGAAATATGCGTATGTGTCACAGAGGTGATGTGTTCAGACCCGGCAGATAAGAAAGATGGGGAGCCACAGCAGTCTCGCTTATCTATGACTTACTATGTTCACAGTCCAAGAGAAATGATAACTATCACTGAGAAACAGGCCCCACTCCTCTCAGGACTGCAGCAACTATCTTCACATGGAAAATAGCTAACAACATCCTACATATAAAAGAGCTTGCCACAACTGATCATCAGTTGTTCCACTTGAAGACTATTAATCTAATTTCTTCACGATTATCTCCTTAGAAATTGGATCCAGTTGTTCAACACTCTTCGGGGGGAAGTTAATGAAGACTGCTGAGCTTGCAGGACAAAACGTTGAGCTTCAAACAACTTTTGGACTGATTTTTAATGAAATATTTTAAATTCTTTGCTTTTATCGCTTTTGAAAGCTTCAGAGGTAACCCTAACACTCTTTTAAGTTGCTTCCTCAGTTTTATTCATACAGAGAAATTCAAACTCATTAAAATGAATCATATTGTTGCCCCTTTTAGCCTGAACAGTTAGCCAGTATTTGGGGCCTCGCTAGATTGTTTCCGTTAGGAGAAGAAATTGATTATATGAATCAGTTTATTCTTTCATATAATCCTGTTTATTTACAAAGAATGTACACAAACTCCTGTTTCCCTGAGCGTAGTGGAAAACACTCGGAGGCAGTTTCTTCATTCAGAAACCAAGTCTGCCTTTTCAGCAAGTACTCTGCCCACAAGAAGCTATGTCTCTTGCCTTCCTCCCAGGGCCATATTGCACTGCTTCTGCTGTCTTTCTTGCTTTCTGGTTGTTTTCTCTTGTTCACAGACACAAACAGCTTCAACCAAACAATATCTCATCTCCTACATTTGCAATCAGTCTCCAAGGAAACCACATGGCTTAGCTTCTTCTCAGGGCTTGTAATCACCTTGGGTGATGGCTTATATTGTTTCAGTGATCACTAAACAAAGGGACATTTAATTGCTTCCTCATTTAGCCTGAATAAAAGGTGCTTACTACATCCACTGAGTTTTACCAGGTGTGTGATTGATGGCCACCATTAACCCCTCCTAGCACATATATTAGACCATTACCACAGGGATTCAAGATGATGGTATTAATACTTTTTTTCTGCATATGAACCCCTGCTTCCTGTGCAATAGTACATTTTTATTTATATGACAGCAGCATTCATTTGCCTCAACCAATAACCCTGTACAAACACATAGTTAAGACATTCCCTAGCTCAAACAGCTTACCAATTACACAAGATAAGTCATCATAAATTGAGGTAAATAAACAATTGGCAGGAATGAGGGAAGAAGGATTGACAGAGTGTCAGTAATAAAAAACACTTGGTTAGATGGAACACCTATGTACACAGTAAAAGGGTTTTTAGAAAACTGAAGTTTATAAAATACATTTTCTAGGTTTTTGCTCCCACTATTCACCACCTTATACCTATCTCCCAGCAGAAGAAATTATGCTGAAGAGAACCTGGATAATGGGCATAAGGCAGAACTGAACAGAAGCATTTTTCACAGGTCAGATTCCTCTGGACTCATCTGTGCAGTTCTGGGGTTTAGTAATGTATTCTTCCAAGGCATTTAGCTGAGCATCTTGTAGAGAGGGCTTCCGAAGAGCTGTTGTTGCAGAAAGACTTTCAATGGATGCTCTTTACCTCTTCCCATAACAGCTGCCTCCAAAGCTCTGTGTGTGTACATGCACACACGTGTGGGGTCCTTTAGCCTTTCACAAGTATCTCCTTCCCAAATATCTGATAATGAAACTTCTGCTTCAACAGCTGGGCTACATTACTCAGGCTACATCTACACTACGACCAGGATGAACGCTCTGAGATCGATCCACCGATGATGGTTGATTTAGCAGGTCTAGTGAAGACCCACCAAATCAACGGCAGATTGCTCTCTAATTGATCCTTGTACTCAACCCCCGATGAGAAGAGTAAAGTAAGTCGAGGGGAGACCCCCGCGGTAACTCGACCTAAGGTATGTCAACTCCAGCTGCGTTAGTCATGTAGCTGGAGTTGCATAGCATAGGTTGACTTACAGCAGTAGAGTAGACATACTCGTAGACAAGGTCTCTGAAAGCTCCCAGCAGCTAATGTGGTTTACTTCACTTCTCATTTTATGGGTAGCCTCTAATTCATGTGCCCTGTCCTAAGTACAGTCAAACCAAACATTTCCTGAAACCACTAAGTAGTTATCACTGGTGTCCAGTTGTGCAGTTGAATATATATAGCTGCTGATATTGTATCCAATTCATTTCTTTTAGGTCAAATAGGATGGGAGCGCTACTGTACATCCCTGACATGGCTTTGTTTTAATCTCTTCCTCTACTCCCCTTCACATCCATGCACCACTAAAGAAGGTGAACACTATTGCACCATTCTAAAGGTGGAGTTAAGAGACTTTCTTTTGCAGTCAAATGTTCCTCCTGGCCCTTGCAGGCCTTAGGGAGCAACTCCAGGAATGAAGTTTGGATCACCAATAAGGCAGTGTAGAGCCACAGACCACCATGCTGTCCTTTCCTCCCAGACAACCTTTTAAAGCAGCTGTTCTGCAAAACTATCTGGCAAGATGCAGTCAAGCACAGCTGTAAACTACATAGATGTAAATACTTAAATAATCACTTTTGTACTTCCCAGCATTTAAGTTAGTCAAGTTATGTATAGACCTCCAGGGCAAGTTCAAGTTTACTCCTTCATACATTTAGCCCCTAACTAAATGTTGACAAGTATAAGTGTGATATATATATATATATATATATAATCTGTGCTTAACTATTTCTAGCCAAGCAGTTTTGAGGGTCACAATGCCTGCAGGGCAGCTGCATAGACTTCTATGTCATGCTGACTCCTTCGTATGTTTACCCCTTAAACAAACATTGGCAAGCATAAAAGTGAGACACCACTTTTTTCTGGGAAGGAATAAACTGACCACTTGTCTGGCTTTGCCCTTCGTTGTTTAAAATAATAAAACAATAATAAATAAAATAAAATAAAATATAAACTAACTTGCTTGGTATGCAGTCCCAGTAACCAGGCATAACTGTGCCAATCTGCTGCGGACAAGCGGATACAGTTTATTGCAACCCCAGCATTTTACATCAATTTACTATCAACAGGAAGCAAGCTGCTCGAAAAATGCCAGACAAATGGCTTTATGAAATCTTCCAGCCTTGCAAAGTAATGCTTTTAAGCAGCTAAACTGGGGAAATCTCTCAAATGAAACTAAGTAGTAGCTTTCCACCAGATGCACTGACAGACAGAGCAGTGTTTCAACTGGGAGAAAATCCTCTCCTCTGTCAAGTTAAAAGCTGCACTATACTAATTATTAACCTGGGATAATAATATGAAAGAGAGAGAGACTCTGCTCCTTACAAGCTGTGAAACACATTTATTACATATAGAAACTCTCCTGCTTCAGCGCTATCAAGAAACAAACGGGGTTTAGAAGCTATAATTAAATGGACTGCTTTAGCAATATATATAACATGCATAACAATTAGGCTACCAATTTGATAATGTTGTCTGAAAGGGGTTGTATAGTACCATGGAGATGTCATATGTGTATATGCCACTTTTACTTCCCTGATTATGGAAGTCAGTTTTTCTTAACTTCTTATCTCTTAATCTAAGAAGGAGAAATAAAAAATGTGTAGAAAACGACAATTTTACCGTATTTCTTCAGTTTACAGGAGGAAAGTCACGTAGATGCACTCAGTTTACCAAGTGATCCAGTTAATTCTGAATCAGTGACTTGTCCTTGTCATTATTTACCACTCCACCAATTTTTGTGTAATCTAAAAACTTTATTAGTGATGATTTTGTTTTCTTCTAGGTAATTGATAAAAATGTTAAACAGCGCAGGGCGAAGACCCAATCCCTGCAGGGCTCAACTGTAAATACACCTGCTTGATGATGATTCTCCATTTACAGTTATAATTTAAGATCTATCAGTCAAGTAATTCAATAACTTGTATGTTATTCATGCAAATGGAAGAAGTCCATTTAAAAATGTCTGTATGCATATTTCCACCTCCTTTGTGTCATTTAGAATATAAGTCTCTACAGGTTAATTTGTTAACTGTGATATAACAAGAGGTCTGGTCTGGCAATGGATGATGACTGTATGGCTGGACTTCCATGTCATTGTTGACATTGTGTTATTTTAAATTTTGGAGGGGGCACCATGAGTAGTGGATAGGGACTCCTAGTATGTAAGTTTTAAAAGTCTAACTATAAAATAACATTTACCGACTTCAGTAATTAAATAATGTTAGTAATGAACTATTTAAGATGAGCTCTAACACAGAATATGGTACACACATATTTAGAGATACAATTACACGACTTCGAGTGCATGGAATGTCTACAATATAAAAGAATCGAGTCATGTGCTATGTAAATATTTGTGAAGTAACTTCAAAGGCTGACTGGAATCTCTTCTATGGAAGATATGGGAACTCAACTTTTCCCATGTGTGTAATGCTAATGTAGCTCAGGGTCTAGGTCAGGGGTCGGGAACCTATGGCATGATGTCAAAGATGGCATGTGAGCCGATTTTTAATGGCATGCTGCTGCCTGCCTGCCGGGGTCCCGGTCGCCAGCCCCGCTCAGCCCGCTGCCGAACCCAGGCCAGCAGCGGGCTGAGCAGGGCCAACGGTCAGGACTCCCCCAGGCAGTAGCGTGCCATTAAAAATCCTGCCTGGCCTGCTCTTTTCCACCCCTCCTGCCGGCATTTGCACATGCTTTCCTGACCTCTGTCACTTCCGGCAGGGGGTTGTGTTTCTGCGTTAGCGTGTCCATACCGCTATCTGGTATCTGTGGAGTCTGAGCAGCCCCGGAAGCAGCCCCACCAGCTGGGGGCAGGAAGAGGGACCCAGCCCTACAAGAGTTGCAGTGCCTGAGAGACCTGTAAGTGGGGAAGGGTCCTGGAGCCCAGCTGCACCCTGTGCCTGCCTGCCCCGAGCACGGCCGGCTCCACTCCCTGGACTCAGGCAGGCTGGCTGGCTGCCCCGGGATTGGAGCCCTGGTGCCGGGATGAGCTTGGCTCTATACTGGAGCAGGCCATGTCCCACAGCCCAAACCTGAGCCCAGGGGCTGCGGCTCGCCGCCTGCTGGACTCTGGGAACAGCTGGGTCGCGTCTCTTTCCCCACCCCAGGTCACTGGACCCTGCTCCCCTCCGACACTGAGGGCAGAACCCAGGAGTCTGGAGCCCTAGTCTCAGTCTTCCCCCCACCCCCTCAAACAACTAGAGCCCAGCTGGAAACCTAGGAATCCAGAGTCCTCACTCCCAGCACTCCTCCTCTGAGCGTCAGACACCAGCCCCTTCCTGAAGCCCAGGAGTCTCGAGTTCCAAAACCCCCCCCCCCATCCCTGCACTTCCCTCACACACACTCAGTCTTCTGTCCTGACCCCCGCAACCCCCTCACACGCCCCAGCCCTCTTCTCCTGCACCCTCCTCACACACCCCCAGCCTCCTGCCCTGACTCCTGCACTCCCCTCCACACCCAGCTCCCATACACCCCATGCTCTGACTCTTGCACTCCCCACATCCTCACCTCCACCCTGAGCACCAAAAGGGAGCTCCTACACCACAACCCCGCTCATTCCCACCTGCACTCCTCGCACCAAATGGGAGCTGCCCAGGTAAGCACTCCACACCCAAACCTTCTGCCCCAACCCTGAGCCCCCTCCTTCATTCCAGCTCCTGGCCAGACCCTACACCCCAACCCTCAGCCCTGTGCTCAGTGCATCCCCACCCTCAGCTCAGTGCAGAAACAGAGGAAGAGAAAAGACTCGAACCAGGGAGAAGGTAGGTACCCACTCTATGCGGGCAGGGTCAGGACCCCAGACTGGCAGCGGGCTGAGCTGCTCAGCCCACTGCTGGTCTAGGGTCCCAGCCGCCGGCCCCACTCAGCCCGCTGCCAGCCCCTTGCCAGCCGGGGTCCCGGCCGCTGGTCCTACTCAGCCTGCTGACAGCCTAGGTGAACGGAACCTCAGGCCGGCAGTGGACTGAGGGGGCCGGTGGCGTAAGATCAGAATTTTGATTTAATTTTAAATGAAGCTTCTTGAACATTTTGAAAACCTTGTTTAAACTATTGTTGTATGTAAAGTAGTTATATAATATAGACAGAGAGAGATACCTTCTAAAAAACGTTAAAATGTATGACTGGCATGTGAAACCTTAAATTAGAGTGAATAAATGAAGACTTGGCACACTACTTCTGAAAGGCTGCCGACCCTTGGTCTAGGTAATGAGATACGCCTTTCACCCCCAAAGTCATGGCCTTACATCAAGCCCTGAAAGATGTTCCCATCTAACAGCTGTTCAGTGCCCTATACAAAATGAGGCGATCT
Source organism: Chelonoidis abingdonii (assembly GCF_003597395.2). Classification (NCBI taxonomy): domain Eukaryota; kingdom Metazoa; phylum Chordata; order Testudines; family Testudinidae; genus Chelonoidis; species Chelonoidis abingdonii. The sequence goes on along the minus strand of NC_133776.1, from coordinate 48,395,245 downwards.
TAATCCAGGTCTTAGTTAACAGGTGCCCACATTAAAAAAAACACAACTGTATACAGTAATTGGCAGAGCCAGTAGAGAGACTAAGAACTGCATAGGCATGTGACTGAATTACTCTCTTGGTCTGGAGAGGCCCCTTTTTAGGGCATTGACTCAGTTACCACATCGGGTGCATACAGATCAAGAACAAAGGCACAGTGGCAGGGGTGTGTGTGTGTGTATGCATGTGCATGTGTAAACATTGCTCTTCCACTCACGGTGCTGTACCTATTCTTTAGCTAAACAGAGATGTTCATCTCCAAGTGTTCTCAAACCAGGACCCCCAACAGTACTATACTAACTTTACTCCCCCAACCCCGCCCTGATATTTATTTTCACATGCAGAAACTGAGAAGATAACTGAAGCGTCAAAGGTCACCAAGCAATTCTGTATCAGGGACAGGATTAGAACTCAGCCCTCCTGTATTCTAGCTGCATGCCTGAGCTGCTAGGATACAATGCCTCACAAGCAAGTAACATGCCCTCTCTTTGCCTGTGTTTTTTCTATCTGTACAACTGGATCATGCATGCAATCTCCAAATAGATGAGGGGGGCCCAAGGGAGTTTGACCTTCAGGCACCTGATCCCAGCGTAAATTAAAGCAGCTGGGCAAATCTGATTTACACCGCTGGCTTATCGGGGGCCAATTAGGCATAGCACAGCTCTGCTTCAGTGTGCCCCTCTCCATACTGCCCACATCGGCCACCCCACAATGCCCTTGAGATGCCCTCTCCTTCCTTTTCTGCCTGGCGGGGGACAGTTGCTACAGGAGCTGCCTCCGTGAGCTTTCCACCAGCAGGGCATTCTTCTCCACAGGAGAACTCTCCACTGGGCTCATTAAGTCCACCATGTGTTGTTCAAATGGAAGCAAGTGGCCTCAGAAGACTGGAGAATCCCACCCACAGTATTTAAAGACATCCACTGCAGTGGATAGTACATAGGCATGTGTGAACGGGTGGAATCTATGGCTAGCTCCAAACCAAACTATATGTTGAAAGTGAAAAAAAACAAAAAACAAAAATCAAAACCATCATCTTTCCTGGAGTCTGATTTATTAACCACAAGGTCTTCCAAAAGAATATCACACGAACCCTCAGTTTAAGACTTCACCTTAGGCTGGGCTGCTCCTAGGATTCCTGCCCCTAGAAACCGTCTGTCCCAAATCCCAGCCCAGCTCTTTCAAATGGCTATTCCCACTTCTCTTATACCTGGGTGACCCAATAACTCAGCTGCACAAGTCAGCCAGGAGCCCCTCTTAACAACATTCGCTCAGCAAGATAAATATCTGCTAAGAGAGTGGGGTGTTTCAAACAAACGCTACCAACTTGTCACAGTATTATGTCCCTTTTCCAGATTCATACACTGAGGTTCAGAAATGTTAAGTGGCTGCCCAAGAAGCATTCTGGTCAAGTAGAAGTGTCACGATATATGGTATCATAGTTCCTTTTAGGAGAAGTTTATTAAAGAAAACAGTTACAAACACAGGCACAAACAACAGATTTCCATAGAGCTTGAGTTTCCACTTAGTCCGTTGGTTCCTAGGGACCTTGTATAGAATCCTATACATAGAGACGTGTAGAGAGCGAACAATACACTGTGAGTAAACATATCGTAGGGAGTTCTAATCCTGGCTCTGACAACGATTTGTTATTTGTCCTTGAGCAATTTGTTTAGTCTTTCAAAAAGAACGAGGAGTACTTGAGGCATCTTAGCCCACAAAAGCTTATGCCCAAATAAATTTGTTAGTCTCTAACGTGCCATAAGTACTCCTCATTCTTTTTGCTGATACAGACTAACACAGCTACCACTCTGAATTTAGTCTTTCAGACAGCTTTTCTTTCTGTAGCCTGGGGATTAAGGTATTTACCTAATTCATAAATATTTGTAAAGAGCCTATATAAATAAACAATTATTCATATTATGTACATGGGTACTCATAGTACATATGTCTATTTACTAGCGTAGTACAAGCTATGATGAAAAAGTAGATGAAAATGAAAATTAAAAAACTGCCGTAAGATATAGTAATGATAGCAGCTCCACAGTTGCTAGTCATCACTGCTATTTTTAAAGCAGCGATAGTACTGCATGTTACACTAGTCAAAATCATTCCTATACATAACACAAATGAGTGATTACGCCTCAGGAAGCCAAAACCACATAACTAGAGAGTGTGGTACAGTGTTGCATTCCAAAACAGTATGCTCTTTCCTGGAAATTTTAGGTTATTAATATACATCCCAAGTGCTTAACTGTTCACAGGTCCCTCTCATAACTAATGTGGCCAGTGTAAACTCAAAAATAAATGAATATTACATATGTCCTGTCATATCGTGAGTGTGTTTGAGAGAGAGATCTACACACCAAAACCTCAATTACTCAGCCACATAAGAGACCGGGGGAAAAAAAGTTGCCTCTTAGAAGATGGTCTTTAACTTAAAGTCTGAACAGTGTTGTACTGGAAGCCTTGGACACACTCTGAAATAGTAGTTTTAAGACAGAAAGATGCTTACTGAAACTGTTTCTCCATTCAGGTTTCACTACAGTATGCATCACGCTAATACATAATTATACCACACATACACACAGTCTCAACCTGTAAAATATAATAGTATATACACTTCCTGTGTATCTTATAGCCAAAATCTATTTTTAGAAACATGTAGTTTACATATGAATATATAAAAATAAATACAGTATTGTTCAGATTTTCAACCAGCCTCAATTAAGACATCTGCAAAATTCAAGGGAGCGAATCTCACATTTGCTTGTTGAATCAGGCTTGTGGACGTTTGCTCCTGGAAGTAGATGTGTCCACAAATATAAGAGCGCACTCATCAAGGCTAGTTGAAAAGTTTGGTCTCCTGTGTTCATCTACATAAATTATCTGTGACGATGAAATATCTAAATATGTAACGACGTAAGTTTTTAAAACTGCAACACCTATCACACATACACACTTTGGACAGCAGCTGGAGAGATTAGGCTTTTGTTCCTCAGAAATGACAGGATATTTATTGGTGTGTGTGTGTGGGGGGGATTATGAAAACCGAAGTAATTGTCATGCAAATCACCAAAGTGGGTTTGAGATGCAAAGGGATTTAAGTCATCAATTTGCACAGATTAGGCAAAACTGAAATTCATTGTATTAAGAGCTCCTATTTATTTCTTAAAACCCTTCTTGGCTGGGAGCCATTAGGCACTTGTAAGAGATTAGAATTATTGGTGTTTGATGGCTTCTCCTGAAAGGAATATGAAGGGAAAAGTGGCAGATTTAAGTCATTAGGATCATTTTCTGTTAACTCCTGTATTTTACAAAAATATACTTTTGAAAGCACAAATAGACTACAGATTGTCTAAGAAGTCCCTTGAATGATTCCAGACCATTTTCACTTTTACTAAGTATGCGCTCAAGCTGCACCTCTCCAATTTACTGGTGTTTCTTTTTAGTTACAGTGACATACATGCTGAAGGTCTCATTTCACAGATTGTCTTATTTGTCCTGCCACATGAACAGTCAACATCTAGTTATTGGTAGGAAAACAGCAATTATGTAACACTAGGCAAGCTCCTCCTCCTCCCTTACAAGTATTGTAATTGTACTGAGGCCAGGTCTACACTACCACTTACGTCAGTATAACGTACGTCACTCAGGGGTGTGAATAAGCCACCCCCCAACTGATGTAAGTTACACCAACCTAAATGCTGGTGCGAGTGGCACTATGTTGGCATGAGAGCTTCTCCCACCTCTCGCAGAGCTGGATTTACTATGCTGATGGAAGAGTTCTCTCCAGCAGCTGGGCTACAGCCAATGCAGCTGTGCCAATGTAGAGCTTCTAGTGTAGACTAGCCTTGAGTTTACATGAGGTAAGGACTAACATTACTGGCTTGAAAACATTACACAGACAATTGGTTCTGCACAAACTTTCCTCATGCAGCATCTGCCAACATACCTTAGTCTCAACCTGCAAGACCCTCTCCTATTCTAACTGTGGGCCTCCACTGAGCTGAGGATGCCTAATTGTGCCAAAATGAGTGGCAAGTTGTGCCAGGTGGATAACTATCCAATGGGAACAAAGATCTATCCAGTCAATTTGACTTGTGAACTAAAGGACTTTACCTCTGGTTTTTATTGGGGAAGAGACTAGTACTCCAATGCATTATATACCACACCATCTATCAGCAGATCAAGATGCTCAATTGGCTGAACTTTCGTCACCCTATAATTCTGCACTGTTCCTTGTGCTGTATAACCAGACATTCTTAAATATGCTTTCACTTTTAACTGATATCCTTTCTCTCTTGGACAGAATTGCTTGCTGTAACTTTGCAGTCTGACAGACAAGAATCAGAGGCATCCATTAGACACTGCTAGAGCAAACAGAGATGCCCCATATACCCAATCAATATAAAATAATTTCAAAATATTACTGATAATTAATTTCTAAGGTTAAGTTTAGCTAGGCCTGTTTTCTGATTAGAATGTTTTAGTAGTTTCTTTAATCTCTCTTCAATATTGCTTTGTCTTCTGCCTCATGACAACGTAACTTTGGTAAATAACTGGAATTGAGGGACCAATCCTACTTATTTTATATTTGTGTCAGTGAGGAATTTACAGGGCTGGCTGGTTGGCTGGCTGGCTGACCCTGTCAGAGGTTGTGTTCTTTGTTTTACAGGTGATTTATAAAGAGAAAACATTGGGCTTGTGCTCTCTTTAGACCTTTTAAATTTTATAAATAAAGCCTGAAAGGGTGTGTATATGCGAAGGGTTTTGTTTGTTTTCTTTCTTGCTTTTTTACATTAGAAATTCAGCGTTTGTCTATCCTGGGAGACTATGGTGATTGGAAACCTGGTGAAATTATGACATTAAAAGAGCCAAGAGAATGAATGCTGAGCAACTGAGAGGAGAAGACACCTGTAAGTCAAACTCATTAAAACTCTTTGGTACTTTCCTTTAAGTTCAATGCTTACTGAGCACAGGGCCACCGGGGGGGGGGGGGAAGGGCAGTGGGACTATTTGCCCCAGGCCTCGCAGGTGCCCCCGCGAGCCCCGGCCCGGTGGTGTTCCAGGTCTTCGGTAGCATTTCGGCAGCAGGGGGCCCTTCAGTGCTGCCAAAGACATGGAGTGACTGAAGGGCCCCCTGCCACCGAAGACCAGAACTACCACCGGGTGAGTACAAGCAGCTCCCCCGCTTTGCCCCAGGCCCCATGAATCCTCTGGGCAGCCTCGATTGAGCATTTTCGAGAAAGGACATCTTTGCTGAAGATTCAGCAGCCCCATTCTTTCAGTGAATTCATGGGTGCTCACAATACTCATTGCTGAGCTACTTTGGAGGTCCTTCAATGAAACCTGGGAAGACCAGAATATAAAATACCTGACATGTCTAAGGTGAAGTACAGCCAATTTTTTAAAAATAATCTTTTCTTTATTCCTCATAAAGAAACAAAAACGGGCACAAACCCAATTAAAAAAAATCCTTTGAAGGTCACTTCCAACAGACATCAGAGAGAGTAATGCATGGCAACTGTTCATCTTCCTCCAGTGCCCAGCATGTCACGACTCTTGTTGTATGTGCTTCTGGGCGCAAAGGACCCCAATCCTGCAGACACTTACCCATGTGAGTAACTTTATGTATTCAACTAATCTCACTGAATTCAAGTGTTTGCAAGATGGGGGCATTTTATGAAGTATTTACATATATTAAGGTATTATTTACATGCTTTTTTTTAAAAACAATACCTATGATCCCTTCATTGTCTCGTTTGTGTGCGAATGCAATTCAAGGTGTTGGTGGTGATTTTTAAAAGCCCCATGAGGCTTTGGACTTAGTTATCTGAGCAGGGCTGTCACTAGGAGGGTGCAGAGCCTGGGACAAATAAACCTGTATGGGCCCCCCTTAACATTTTTTATACAGGTGAAATCTGGTTGTAGTGAACTTCGAGGACAGCTGCAGGCTAAATATTGATAGTGCCCAGCTGTATAATTATAATGTAGTTATATTATATTGTAGTTCTTATGTGTAATTACATAATTCTCTGAGTGACAATGTAAAGTAGAAAATAGGACATAATGAGAAGATATTACTTTACACTGCAGTAACACAACAAACAAATGTGAAAGTGGCAAGAGCTGTTTACCATTCATCTTGGAACCTCTGCAAAGAAGAAAAAAATAAGCAAAAGGTTTTTTGGACTAGGGAGGCACCAGCCGACTCAGTCTGAGTAGTTATCTGTCAGTTTTCAAACATCTAAGTTTGGGTCAAAATTATTGAGTTCAGTAAAATGAAGCAATGGAAAACAGAGCGTTCAAAGGAGGAAAGCCGAGAAAATGAGATTGTATTTGTCAAATAGGTTTGAGTTCCCCACATGCTTGTAAAAAGAAGCTTTTTTTGTTGGACTTGCTTTTAGTTCCACCCTACCTCTGAGGGTCTGATGATTGGTGAAGCAACGGGAAGAACTGCAGGGTTCTCACACAGCAGGCTAGTGTAACAAAATGTACAAGTATCTGACTGCTCTTCCCCTCGCTCCTCCACAAAACGAACAAAACAAAGCAACATGTTTATTTGTTGTTCCTTTGCCAGACTGTGACATGCAAATAGAGCCACCTCGGGTGAACAAGGCCTTGGCAGCAAAGAAGCTGTTGCTTCCTTTCCACTCTGTAGCAGATAGGGTGACCAGATGTCCCGATTTTATAGGGAGAGTCCCGATTTTTGGATGTTTTTCTTATATAGGCTACTATTACCCCCCCGCACCCCCGTCCCAATTTATCACACTTGCTCTTTGGTCATCCTAGTGGAAGAAATTGTGTGTATTTGTGCACACATGTGTGCATATACATTGGCTGGAAAAGATGATGTAGTATGGATCCATTTTTGCCTTAGCCAATTAACGTTCCTTTGGAGGCTGGTTTTTAATTAAACTGAGTGATTGTCCAGGAGCGATTGCAAGTCTGGGAGATTGCCATCATCTCCTTAACACACACACACACACACACACACACACACACACAGAGAGAGAATCACACACACACACACACACACACACACACACACACACACACACACCACTTAAGAGACTTTCTGGGATTCATTCCCTTCTTTTAGCTTCATCTTGGCTTAAGAGCCTTTTTCTTATCTGTCTGACATGCCCACACAATCCTTAATTGACTTGCCTGGGGTCTTAGATTTTATTTATTTGGAGTTAGGGGAAGAGTCTGATCTTTTTATCTGCAATGAAAAGAATCCCATAGTAATGCCATCCATTAGAAAGAGTGACTACCTAGGAGATACTGTGGAAACAATTTTCCTTGCATAGAGGGTGGGAGCTGGGAATATAGCAGGGCTGAATTTTGGATTATTTCGAGGGGGTTTTTTTTTAAATGAAAAAAATCTGCATCATTCAACTGCTTGAGCAATGGTTGGATTTCACAGGTGCAGAAAGTGCAAATTCTCATTCGTCCTCAAATCCCAACTAGTTTGAGCGCTGCTGAAGAGGGTTTGTTATAACTAGGGTAGTTATAATGGAGTTTCCAATCACCAACAGCACATGTGAGTTCGAGATGGAACAGAATTTGGTTTTATGTAGCAGTTTACATAATGTGGGTGAATCAGCATTTTATAAAGCAATGGCTTAAATAGGGGCAATGCAGGTATTTAAGGCCAATAAAGCTGTACTTATGAACTCAAAAGCTCTTCCCATAGAGCCATTGGTATTAGCCGTTCTAGCTGAAAGAGGGATGCAAGTAGGAATGATAGGTAGGGGAAGGATCTTAATCTTCCATCAGAGATGTGCCATAGGGACCTTGGCTTACCTGTAATGCCTTCCAATAGCACCATACTTATTACATGAATGAATAGGCATCTCCAAACAGCTTCTCTAGCAGAGCAGTTTTATCTAACACTTTACCAGCAATCTAGTTTCAACTGCTGCATGAAGACATAGGTCTATCAATGAAGATCTGAGAGAGAGGTCAGCAAGCTAGGGTGCGGCCATGACAGACTGTGCATTAAATGAGTAATAAATTATCAAGGGAGTGTGCATTCCTCAATCTGTTGTCCCTAGGACAGTATTTTGAAGGGGCTGCTGGTAGAAAAGGAAGGACTCCCATGCTACAATGCGAGAGGTGGTGGCAGAAGCACGAGGCATCTGTAAGCATTCTGAAATTTGTGGATCTCACTGTATCCATGGGCATGATGGGTCACTCAAACACCGCAGCCCTGAAGAAACAAAACTGCAGGAAACTGAACAGGAAACTGGAAGGTTCAGGAGCTTACACTGTTATTTCCAATGAAGGGGTGGAGATGGCCCTTAATTAGCAGATTAAATTGAAGAGGAAGGTACACTGTTAGTCAATCTGTTGTATTAAAATTAATTTCCATAATTAGATAACAGAAAAAGAGAATAAAAGGAGTTGGTCTAAATTTCCTCTCCTTTTTATTACATTAAGGATTAAGAGACTCCCTAAACCATTTCCATATTAGAATCATAGACTTTAAGGTCAGAAGGAACCATTATGATTGTCTAGTCTGACCTCCTGCACAACACAGACCTCAGAATCTCACTCACCTCACTCCCGCAACAAACCCCTAACCTATGTCTGAGCCACTGAAGTCCTCAAATCATGGTTTAAAGACTTCAAGGAGCAGAGAATCCTCCAGCAAGTGACCCGTGCCCCATGCTGCAGAGGAAGGTGAACCCCCCCCAGGGCCTCACCCAAATGTGCCCTGGAGGAAAATTCCTTCCCAACTCCAAATATGGCAATTAGGTAAACCCTGAGCATGTGGGCAAGACTCACCAGCTAGATACCCAGGAAAGAATTCTCTGTAGCAACTCAGATCCCACCCCATCTAACATCCCATCACAGGCCATTGGGCATATTTATCACTAATAGTCAAAGATCCCATCACATCATCCTTCCATAAACTTATCAAGCTTAGTCTTGAAGCCAGATATGTCTTTTGACTCCACTATTCCCCTTGGAAGGCTGTTCCAAAACTTCACTGCTCTGATGGTTAGACGCTTTCGTCTAATTTCAAGTCTAAACTTCCTGATGGCCAGCTTATTTTCCCAGTAAGGTATCCGTTCTATCCTGTATTCTGATGTTACAGGATAAAGTTTCTGCCTCTCCACTTTCCTATCTTCTCATCAGTATGCCAGAATGAAATGCTTACCAAGTAGTAATTCCTGAAGCCTACAGGCACTAACAATCTTTCTGAATATTCTGTACTCACAGTCAGATCAGGATGCACTGTATAGCAGGTTCCCAAGTAAGTGCACTTGTAGTGGGTGTTATAAAATGGGCATCATAAAGCTTCCCTTAGTCACAGGATATTTTGTACATAAATTAATTAAGGTAGCCAAAGTGCTTTAAGATGCTCACATGAAAGTGTTTTAAGTGCAAAGCATTATTATTACTAAACGTAACATCAATGAATGGGAATAAATCAATATATACAGTTAATTATATATTAATATATTATAATTAATTCCCTCTAATACTAATGCAGGCCCGGCCTGTCACCAAAGCAGCTGTCTTGGGGGATTCTCTGCATGGTGTTCCCACTTAACTACACTAGACGCAGACACATATCCACTATTAGGCCTTTTATAATGTTTGCATGGACAAAAATAGTGAAAGAGGCAAAGACGGGGGGAGGGGAGAATGTGGGGGAGAGAAGAATAAACCCCCCAGAAGAAATGCAGCCTGGAAGTCAGGAAAAGCGAGCTTCCTGCAGCATATCTCCAGGGGGAGGACGGGTGCTTTCTAAATCGCTCAATAGTGATTCAAACAGCCAACAAAACCAGGCTAAAGAGATTAGCTGAGTTTGCAATTGTATATTGCTTTGGTTATTCTACATGTTGCTTCTGCTGTCCATTTCTATTCCAGAGACAGAGCCAAGAAGCTCCGCTTTGTTTGCTACAGCTCCGGGAAGAGAAGTGGCTTTTATCAATACTGTAATGCAAAGAAGTCCAAGATCTCTCCAATTTAAGTCCAGAACTACATCTCCCCCCATGGAAGTATGCATCTTTCAAAACAGTTCCCAATGTTCGGTATAATATGCATTGCAATATATTCCACAGTGACCCATTTGGGACCACCACAGTGACTCCTTGGATTAGCAAAAACACTGGTCCTTTGCTGCTGCCTGCTCACATGTACAGCTCAGTTTTCCACTGATCATTCATTCCCGCGAACAGTCAGAACACTATCAAATATGACAGACAGCACAACTCGAGCGATGGCTTCATGGGTACATCTGGCATGTTGTTTGACATAAACGACTTAAACAAAACATCAGCATTCTGCAAGTCCAAGCTTTCTTAGAGCTCGTCTGTGGTGAGATAGCGCTCAGCAAGCTGTGGTGTAAATCTACAATGCTCTAAGGTGCTGTGCGCTAACTGGCCATGCGGACCCTGCTACTGCACACTAAAAGTTCCCTAGAGCCCTTTGACCTATTGCTCTGCACAGCACCCTGTAGACATGCACCTCAGCTTGCTGGGCACTCTCTCACCACACACACATGCCGTCAATGTGGTATGTGGTCATCTCAGCCTGAAAGACAAACTATATCCTTAACAAAGAGCACCATAAGATTCAGATAGTTCAGTGTCACTGAGTGATTGTGAGGCATGGCTAGAAAGGGTTAAACATCCTGCAAAATAAATAACCCTAACAAGACACCTGGGGAAATAATGTTTGTGTTTTTGTGTATTTACATATGTATGAGTAGGGTGGACAATGTAATCAACACTCCCTGTTTATGCTGTATTCTGATAATTCAGAGGTCAAAAGAACATCTTATCCAGGGGCGGCTCTAGCTTTTTTGCGGCCCAAGCACGGCAGGCAGGCTGCCTTCGGCGACATGGCCACGGAAGGTCCCCGGTCCCACGGGTGCCGCTGAATCCCCTGGACCAGTGGACTTCCCGCAGGCATGCCGCTGAAGGTGGCCTGACTGCCACCCTCGCAGGGACTGGCAGGGTGCCCCCTGCAGCTTACCGCCCCAGGAATGCGCTTGCAGTGCTGGTGCCTGGAGCCGCTGCTGATCCTATCATTTAAATGAATTGTAAGCACGGGATATCTTGGTATTCATCTCTCTTTGAAATGTACCGTGAATGGTAGAGGAACAAGCAAATGGACTTATATTAATTCGTAAAGCTAAGTACAGATGATGGACCGCCTTCAAAGTCATCCTAATTACCTTTTGTTCCCTGAGGAAAGCCCAACTTGTCAAAGAGGACATGAAATTGTATAAAAGATCATTGGATCCTGATTCTGTTATCTCAGGTCTGCTTAGACTTCATCAGGGGAAGTTTGAGTCACAAGACTGAGGTCCCAGTTATGCTGGTATGCCCTGAATATGAGATTTGGACATTGGACTATGACCTATGAACTCTTTGCAACTACAAAGCTCACCATCTCTGCTATGAATCTGAAACTCAATCAACTGAGCTCACATCTGTATGGATAATGATCTTTTAACCATATTCTCTCTAGTTTTTTAATAAATTTTAGTGTAGTTAATAAGAATTGGCTGTAGCGTGTATTTGGGTAAGATCTGAAACATTCATTAACCTGGGAGGTAACGTGTTTGATCCTTTGGGATTGGTAGAACCTGTTCTTTTATGTGATAAAATAAGATTGATGGAAATTTTCATCACATTTGATGTGGGTACCTGGTTGGAGGCCTGAGGCTGGATCACTTTAAGGGAACTGTGTTGTTTGGACTTCTGAGTAACCAGTAAGGTAATAAAGAAGGTGTTTTATGCTGGTTTGGAGAATTTAAGTATTGGAATATCCACCAGCTTTATGGGGATTGTCTGCCCCATTCTTTCATCCTAATTGAGTGACCACAGCTGGCTCCCCATTGGGACCCTGGTCACAGTGATACAGGCATCACACTAAACCCTCTCTTGGTCTTAATACTTAAGCCTGGAAAGATGGGACATCCCAAAGTAATGTCGCAATCCAAAAGCCTCCTTGGTCCACCCCAATCCAAGTACAGACCTAGATATAGCACAGAGAATGCCCTGATGACGTTAAATGAGAATCTCCTAGCTATAGATGAAGATCAGGTGTCCACGCAGATACTGATAGATCTATCAGCTGCCTTCATTACCACTGATCATGAGGTGTTGGTGACGCTTCTGGAAGGCTGTAGTGGGACATGAGAGGGCCATTCCTGAGTGGCTCTGTTCCTTTTTTGCTGAGCCTTCCCAGAGGTTGGTTTTGGATGGTGCTGTAAGGAGGGCTAATGAAAAGGTATGGCATGTAGTACGTTAATGATGTAGCTTTCTCTCTCATCTAAATCGAGCCAGTGTAGTTGAATGCTTTATCCAGTGGCTGGGTGAAACTGGGGCATGAATGAGAACTAGCTGGCTGAAGCTTAATCCTGGGTAGGACTGAGGTAATATTGGTAGTTTGGGGAAAGCAAATGGAGGATATAGCAAAAATACCACCTCCTCCTCTTCCTGAGGGTGTGTACCCATTATTGCTTACTAGAGTTTTCAACCTAGCATCCTCAGATGCTATTGGATAATAGGTAATAGTGACCAGGAAGGCTTTTTTTCCCATCTTTGTCTTGTCTGGAGAGTGTGAACCTCCTTCTTTGGATGCAGATCCTCACTACCATAAAATCCATCCATGCCTTTGTTGTTTTTATAATGAAACTGCTGATGCAGATTGCAGCGCCTCACTACACTGTACATCTCACTAGCAGCACATAACACTAGTGCAGCATAGTCAGCACTGGCTGCCTATTGGTTTTCAAGTGGAATTTAAGGCACTGGTTTTGTCCTAGAAAACCCCCAAAGGCTTGCACAGGCATTCAAGCTAATGCTCCCTCAGCATAACAGAAAGACGGCTGCCGGTAGGTCAGCTTCCATGACTGGTCCTCAATCTTGGAGTTTACTCCCCACTTGCATCTGAAATAATCCAGATTTTTGCCTACAGGATATGCCTTGAGGCATGCCTATTTACTCAGGCTGTTGTGGAGGAAGAAGAACAAGGACTGGTGATTGTGGGCATGGCTGGAGTAGTGCTCAGATCTGATTTCATCACTGATTTTTTGTTTTTGTTTGGGACATATCTTTTTTGCTGCTTTATTTTTAATTTATGGCAAAAGGATATAGAGGTTGGGAATAGATCTTTCCTATATACAACACAACATCTTATAATGATGATACCCATGGATCCTTCTGAATAGAACAATGTTTCAGTGCATCTTTGTGACAAAGAAAGAAAATTAATGAATGGACCTTCGCTGCAGCATCTTTTCCTTCGAGCTGAACTTCATAAAAACGGTGCAACTGCTCTGCCTAACATTGCACTTTAAAAATATAAACTTTAAACTATAACATACTGTAATATTTTGTTTTGACACACAGCAGAATTCTTTCTGCATCATTGTTGTTCTTTTTTGTACCTGCAGCACCAAATATCTTTATCAGAGCCTTCCCTTTTCTCTTCCACTTTCAGGAGACCCTACAGTATTTGCTTTTCTTTTGTCAGGAAATTTCCAGTCTTACATCTGCTAAGGTTAATAAATCTCACTGTGTCTGTTCTGCTATTTTTCTCTCTCTCTCTCCCCTCTCATGCATGTTTTGAGAGCAGTGTCATTATTATTTATGACATTACTAATAGTCTTGCCTGTTCAGACATTTTATGACTTGTGGCCACATTCCAAAGCCCAATTTTAAGGGTTTAATGGCTGAGGTTGAAAACATTTGAGATGTGACACACGCCTCGGCCTAAAATTTTAATCATTTTCTGCTTTATGTGCAAGGGCTTGCGCCCCAGGGCTTGCCAGGTTACAGTTCACTGGTAAGTTCTGGGATCTTCAGCAACTCTTCGCCCGAGGGAGGCCTCACCAAAATGCTTAGCAGGGCACTCCATGGCCCAAAGACTTGGTGCACTCTGAACAACGACCACCTGGATTTCAGCCAATTCTCCCTTATGTTGGCTAGTTCCTTCAGCACTGAAAGATTTAAAATACCTGACACATATCACCAGGAAAAACAAAGAGTTGGCAGATAAATCTATTAAGGTGGAAAGAGAGTAGCTAATTGGAAGGTTGCGAACCTGCTGTTCTCATTCCCTGTGCCTCCTGTCCTTGCTGAAGTGAATTTGCTAATCTGCTTGCAATCAGTCTTCCTTAGATGATATAAACAACCCATAAACCATTGTGACCATTCCCTTCAGTACTCTTATGAAGTGCTGTGGGGGGAGGAGGGGGGGAGATTGGTGCCTCCTTTGAAGTGCCACAGGAACTGGCACAAAGGATTCTGTGGTGAATCTGCGTTTGTGTGTTAGTTACTTACATTTTCAAGACTGGTTATCAAGATTTAACTAAAATAAAAACCAAACCAAACCAAACCAAACCAAACAAACAAACCACCACCTGTTGGGGAAATCAAAAATACAAAGAACAGCTTAAATGGGGAACACAAGGAAACTGCAGAAAAGATCCCTAATTTCACACTTTCAGTGCCATATGGCCATTTAAATATATGGTCTGGAGCCACCGTCAGCATCAGTGTTTTCAACCATTGTTTTTTTAAAATCTGGCATTGAGTATCTGCAGGGTTCCGTGTCACATCCATCCATAGGCAGGACCCCCAACTATCATCCCCAGAAAAATTTCAAGGGACTGCGCAAATTATATTAAGGAGCCTATGACTGCGGGGAACCCAGACAACCCCCAGAACATGTCAATTTGCCTGAAAATAAATACTTATGCCCCCTTCCAAAAGGCTGGCCCTGATTACATAGAAGTAAGGCACGAAAAGGATTACATCCCTTGACTCAAAAAAGCTTTGTAGTAAGGCTCATCCAAGGTCACTCAGACACACTCTCTCTTCCCCACAGTGCCCAATGGAGAAGACCTAGCTGAGGGTGAACAGAAGCAGCAGATAGAACTGATTAATCAATAAAAAAAAATCCCTCAAAACAAAACTTGCATTAAAAATGCATGCAAAACAGATGTACCCCTGGAGCATTGGCAATCTACTGATCATGTGCTTCAAACAATAAAAGAAAGACCAGCCTCATTGAGAAGCTTGATTTACCCTTATTAAAAGAAGACAAACACGTAGAAACAGGCCCAGCTTGGCGAAGACATTTCTGAAAATAAATGCCTGTGGCTTCATTTAAAAAAAAAAGTTTTAAAGATAATTTTTTAAATTTTTTTTAAAACTCTCTCACATAAAGAATTTTTTTTGCCTGAAGACACAAAAACATACCTACAGCAACCTTCAGCCTGTCTGATCCATCGTGAATTCATGTTTGAAAAGATCCTTTTTAAAATATCCCACGCAGCTGAGAATTCAGCAGGCAACTTATTTCAAGAATAAAAGCAATAAAAAATGAATGTTTCCCATTGCAATCACAATGCAAGTCTAAACACAATCAAAAGGGCATTTTTATAGCATCACAGAAGCAGGAAGGTCTGTTTTAGTTTAATCCTGTTAGCAACTCAGGTCCCAGATCAGGAGTTAATGCAATTCATGGCTATCATAATAACCAATATTATCTCCCTGGGCTCCCCTGTATGTTGGTAGCCAGCTTTTGTCTTATACTTACACTATAAGCTCTTCAGAGCAGGGAGCATCTTTCTATTGTGTTTGTATAGCACGTAGCCCAATGGGGTCCTGGTTCATGACTGGGGTTCCTATGCACTATGATAATACAAATAATAAATAAGGAAAACATCCTTATTCAGCAAGGCACTTAAGTAAATGTTGCTAAATAGGATTGGACTTAAGCACATGCTCAAGTGACTCCCTGACTCAGGGCGTCAGTTGGTATGAAAACTAACTATGGCAAACATAAAATCAAAGATTCAAGTCCTGGGCCAGTTTATATCCTCTGCACTTACTATGGGGGAGACCCACACTCACCTCTCAGGCCTGATTCCTTGGTCTTCCTGCTGAAGAGGGGCCAGGAATCAGAATGGTAGTCAGGCTGTGCTCATATCCCTCAGGAGGAAGGGAAGATAGCTTGAATTGCTCAACAGCTAATTGCTAGTATCGTTCTGATATGGAGCCTTAACAGAGAAGGAATCTCAGGGCTCCCAACAGGAATACAGAGGACTCTCCTCCCTCTCCCAGGGTTCAGGAAAAACAAAAACAAAAGATTCAGGCCTCCAAACATATCAGACATGATCCATCCAACACAACTCCTTGTTACAAGGGGTACCTGACAAGGGATTTGCTCAGAGATCTTATGAAGAACAACAAAGTGAAAACATAATAGGGAAGACTGGATGCGATGGCACACTATAGACGCCGTGACAGGACTGGCTCTAGGCACCAGCAAACCAAGCAAGTGTTTGGGGCAGCACAATTCCAGGGGTGGCACTCCAGCCACCTTCCTCCCGCTCCCCCTTCGGCAGTTGCTTGGGGCAGCAACAAACCTAGAGCTGGGCCTGCGCCTCAAGAATGCAGCGTGTCACACACGTTCACATGCCTGCTTCCACCACCACAGACAATCCCACTCCCTCTGTCCCCTCCAAGGCCAGGCACTGCCACAGACACTCTGATCGCCACCACTTTGATGCAGAGGAACCATCTCTGCCAACAAACTTACAGAGAATTTCAGTCTTAATAATCATCCTGCCCTGCACTTCAGCTTGATCCACAGTCCCAGAAGGAAGATTAATCCACTAAGCTGCTCAGCTCCCAGAAATGATACTCAGAGGCAGCAAACGCTCAGCCTCAGTCATTCTCTTTCTCAAACGATATTTGCAAAAATGCCTGTATCTGGCTTACTCTGACAAGCTGATTTTAAACCTCGGATGGAGCATGAGCTTTGCTGGCTCCCTGGATAACTGCTCCCAGCCTCACTGCTTTCAAATGTTATCTGGGGGGGCTGGATCTGGCCCCCACGCTGTAGTTTGCCCACCCCTGATTTAGGCTGTAAACTCTTTGGGGCAAGGACCATCTTCTTGTTACATATCTATACAATGCCTACCACAACGGGACCCTTCGCCATTATACAGAATGCCAATCATATTTTGTCATTGCTGAGGAAGAGTGTCTTTCTGTGTGTTTTCCCTCCTGATGTCAGAAGGGAGGTGGTACAAAGATACAGAATATGAACAGCTTGTAATAAGTTGTGACTGTTCCACATTAGGATAGGCAGGTGTTGTGGAAAAGACCACCACCCTATTGAATTTGAATCAGATCCTGAGGCACCTTTAGTGATGCATCACAAGTACAAATGCGCACCTGGAGAGACAGTGTGTCACCCTAGCAAGGGTTAAGCTGCTCTCCCTGTTATAAATTTCACTGATCTTATAAAGATTAAAACCGCAACATGTCACACATTGATACAGCCTTATTTGGATTTTACACTGCAAAACATGACTGATATTTTTCCTATATGGCATGAATATTTCAATGTTGCAGGCAACTTAGCACATTTTTCTGTTGATGTTTTTTTGGACTTGACTGTTCTGTTACCCCTACTTGCGGTTACCTTGTGCAAGTGTCTATTGCCACACTGTAGTCGCGCAAAGTTTAGCTGGCAGATAAACAAATTTTGAGGAATTTACAGCAGTTTAAAGAGAGTCTCAATAGTTTGGATAAGGGCTTAACATTAGTTAAGGCCTGCATGTAAATTTTCTGTCATATCAGAAAGGTAATTGGGGGGGTGGGTTTATTTTCCCTATCAGCAGGTTAACTAGAGCAGCAATATAAAGAGGTGGTGGCGGGAAACAGGGAGAAGCAACTGGGAGGGAAAAGGCATAGCTTTTCTAGCCCAGCTATAGCATGCGGGTCAGGAAGCAAGAAGTAACAAGTAAACTGAAGGGCTATAATCGCTTACGTCACGCTGTCTAGGCTTAAAACTTCCTATTGCTTCTGTAAGCAGAGTCAGGATGAGCGCTACCCTGACATCTGGTGGTGAATTGTAGAGAGTGTGGAAAGAATTTTAAGAATTTCCATTGGCATCCACCCCCCACTTAGCATAACCCCACAGGAGCTTGGGATGGTGATTTTTACAGCTCTGGAATCCCCAATTTCTTTGGTAATTGGGGCAGAGAGGGAAAAAAGTTGTCACCCTGATTGTGTGAATAGGGAGCTGTTGGGACTGCTTGTGACAGAAATGACTCAACCTTCAGTTGGGTGGTACTTGCTAAACATGGAAATGGGTCTCAAAACCCTATGAAGGAGAGAAGGTGGGACAGTGGTGTACCTGATGGTATGGCCCTTTTGAGGGCCTGAACACCTATTGCACATCCTTCTCTCTCCACTGTTAAAGAGGTAGAGCTAATTGATTCATTAGGAGTCCATAGAGACTGCTGAGCTGATGAATGTTGGACCATGGTGCACCAGCACCAGGGCTCCCCTATAAGAGCTGGAATCACTGAAAGAGCTGAACTGAGATCACTGAGTGCTGTGTTAACTAGTGGGGGAGTCTGAAGACCTATCGTTAAGCGGTGGCAGAGTGGGAGCAGTTGCAGCGTCTTTGGAGCACCCATGGAACAGTGAGCAGAGTGAAGCGGTTGCGGGCAGCTGGAGGACAGCACAGCTGGTGGATGGAGCTGGTCGTGGTGAAGCTCCAGCAGAACTTCATGAGAGGCGGAGCAGTGGCCCTGGCCCACGTAAGGTGCCCTTAACACCCGTGTGGACTTCCCCCATTTCCACCCAGGCTGGGGGGGTAAAACTCTACAGAATAAACTCTTGAATTCTGGGGTGCACTGACACAGACTTTTGGTCTGTTTTTGGACTTTGGTGATTGACTTAAGGACTCCCTAAGGGGAAAAGGACATTGCCAAACATACTTGGAGGTGGGTTTTTGTTATGGTTTGTGTTATAACCCTGTTTGTGGTGTTTCTCCAATGGGATGCCACATTGATTCCTTCCTTAATTAAAAAGATTTTGCTACACTCAGACTCCGTGCTTGCGAGAGGGGAAGTATTACCTCCCAGAGGCGCCCAGGGGGGTGTGGTATGTAAGTGTCCCAGCTCACTGGGTGGGGGCTCGAGCCGGTTATGCATTGTGTTATTGAAACGGAACCCCTGGATACTGAACCCGGCCCTTGTTGCTGCCAACTCAGATGGGCAGAAGGGTTACACTTAGTAAACCCTCCTCTAGATTTGCCCATGAATGCACAAGATGTCAGGACAAAGCAAACACTGTACTTAGCTAGGCATGTAGGGGAAAGGGGATGTGGCGGCGCAACGGGTCCAAAGCTGGTTTAGGTCTCCAGTGAAATTCATTTGGTTTTCCCAGCCTTGGACCAAATTCAGCCCTGGCCTAAGTCATACCAGAATTAACAAATCAAATCCCTATTTATCCACCACTGGAGGCCAATAACACACAGGCAGAAGCTAAAATCTCCCCAAGGTTTTCTACTGCAAAACATACACTTATTTAGCTGGGGAGCTGGAGGCAGACATGAGCCCCTGATGGGATGTAGGGGAAGTCCCAGGGACTGCATGGATATCACTGGAGCAAACTGCAAGTGAAATGAAAGAAGGTGGGAGAAAGAAGAGATGGTGAGGGGCGGAAGCAGAATTTGCTGTTGGTTTTTAATTATTTGGAGCTAAGTTAGGTGAGAAAAATGCTCAGAGGTAATTCATCAAAATATTTCTGTAAAATAAACAGATGCAACAGAAGCTTGTGTAAAGCTCCTCCTCCTGTTCTCCTTACTCCCCTTCCTCTGCAGGGCAGAAGGGTTTAAAAATGGCTAAGGATGGAATACTATGTAAAGTCCCCAAAGTGCATAACTCAAGCAGGTCACAGGGGGGAGAAGTGTGAGCTCACCACTTACTCTAATTCATTTCTCTATACATCACTTGAAATAGCCTTCATTATTTCAGCGCCTTCGTAATATCACTGGAAGGCAGCTTTTGCAAACTCACACCCACATTTTGTTGTCTGATCATGCATCCATCTCACAGAGAACCAGCTAACCTCCAACACATCCTCCCACTCAAACATGGCTTTAAAAAAAATTAAAGTGTTGCACTATAACCCGTCCATTCACACTTAAAAAAATCTCAGCAAGTACCACAAAATTATCAGTAGTAACTAAGTCTGGAACAACAGAGTGAAACTGAAGATTTTAAAACAAACCCTAAACTCTCCCATGTTTAAATTTAACATCACTGGAGGGCTCCTTTTCTCCCTCACATGCCGTCCCTCTTTTTCTAAAGTTTTTCTTGGTACAGTTTTGTCACAGGACTAATTGTGTGTAACCAAAGTGCACTAACTGAAATGCAACCTGGTTATTCCCTTCCAGGTGATTTCTTCTTAATATCATCAGTTCTGCATCAGGGTTTTGGTACTTAGAAGTACCCATTGGAGGCGTGGCAGTGGGAAGATTAGCTGAAACAGATGATGAAAAGTGGAGGGAGTAGCAGAGACAGAAGGCTTCCTCTCTTTAGACAAGCCAATTGTATATTCCACACGACTCTCCAAAGCTGGGCCAGCATAGACAAGTTGGCACTTGGTGCCCCGAAGGAACAGGCTGGCATTTTGGCATGAGGGTTTGAAAGATAAACTGAATCTGGATCTGGATCCAATGCTTGCTCTCCAGCTGACACCTGACTTTGGACAGAGCTCAACAGGAAGCAAGACATCTGCAAAAAGCCTGTGACTCCCTATCTAGGGAACAATGAGAAACTAATACAGCAGCCTAAATGAGACATGACTCAATTAATGAGAGCTGATGGGGCTAATGACTAAACAGATGGTATTTCTAGAAAAGAAGGAGGAGGGGGAATATAGCTGTGGTAATCAACCTGCTGCAGCTTACATGACAACTGTGAGGCTGTCCCTTGCAGCCCCTCCATGGCACTGGTACAAATGAATTTTAGTGGCTTCAATTATTACAGAGATTGAATTAAAAAAAAAAGTTAGATTATAAACTCAGAGCTAAGAGCCCCATCCCTTGTCCATGTAGACAGGAAAACTGTTTATTACAAAAATTCTCATTAATGTAGCCACTATGCAGTTAACACAGTGGGAGTCCTATTGTACGCAAAGCTTCCAGGGTCGAGACCAGTTATTGCATCTTCCTAGAATTTCGCCAGGACGCTCTTGCAAAAAAGTGGCACAGGCACATTAATGACCACAAGTAGTCAGTAACTCCATCTCAAGTCTTGATCTGAAAAAATGACACCTCGAATAGCTCAGTACCACATTGCACTGTGCTAATGCATTGATTTAATACTTACTCAGAAAGACTGCCCTCTACAGAATCACCACCACATTCTTGGAGCAGTCTGGTTTCTTGGCAGATCTGATATGGGTTGACTTTGCTTACACTTGTAAAATCTGATGAGATTACAACCCAAAATGGCATGGCCCACTGGACTGTCAAAGCAAGTCAATATTAGGAAGACAGAAGAGCTCTTTTCTTTACATGATAGGTCAACTATATTCAATTACATTTGTAACATTTTATAAATGCACCCAGCAAATATGATTGGCAAACATACTAGAAATCTATATAAAACAAAATACTGCTAGGTCTTCTTAGGCAGTCTCTCTTTACTATTACCAGCACATTCATCCATAATTATTCCTCGATTAAGCTGGTGTGATCAATACATACAGTGGTGTTAAAGCTTCCTGTGGATTAAGTACGTCTTTGCAGCATGTCTGTTCTGATAACAGGTTTTATAATGAACCCCACTACGATGTTTGTTAGCAGGAGAAGGGGGATTTCCATCTTGCTCACTGATGCGTTATGATTGACGACATTGTCTGCTCTAGGATGAATTTCTGATTTTCTCCCATATCTACTGAAGTAATACACAGCTGTCTCCCCCTCCCAATTAGCCTAATGCAGCAAGCCAAAGAGAAGCATTTGCATCTTTCCTGGATGCTGCTGTTGGGAAATACGCTAAAAAGAAAACAATAGAAAAATAAATAGAGCTGTTGATTAATTACAGTTAACTCATGCGATTAACTAAAAAATATGAATCACGATTAATCACACTGTTAAACAATAGAATATCAACTTAAATTTATTAAATATTTTTGGATGTTTTTCTACATTTTCAAATATATTGATTTCTATTACAACACAGAATACAAAGTGTACAGTGCTCACTTTGTATTATTTATTACAAATATTTGCACTCTAAAAATGATAAACAAAAGAAATAGTATTTTTGAATTCACCTCAAACAAGTGTAACTTACACATGTAGATTTTTTTTGTTACATAACTGCACTCAAAAACAAAACACAATGTAAAACTTTAGAGCCCACAAGTCCACTCAGTCCTACTTCTTGTTCAGCTAATTGCTAAGACAAATAAGTTTGTTTACATTTACAGGATATACTGCTGCCTGCTTCTTATTTACAGTGTCACCTGAAATTGAGAACAGGTGTTTGCATGGCACTTTTGTAACTGGTGTTGCAAGGTATTTACGTGCCAGATATACTAAACATTCGTAAACCCCTTAATGCTTCAGCCAACATTCCAGAGGACATGCTTCCACGCTGATGATGCTGGTTAATAAAAATAATGCATTAATTAAATTTGTGACTGAATTCCTTGGGAGAGAATTGTATGTCTCCTGTTCTGTTTTACCTGCATTCTGCCATATATTTCCTGTTATAGCAGTCTCGGATGATGACCCAGCACGTTTGTTTTAAGAACACTTTCACAGCAGATTTGACAAAACGCAAAGAAGGTATCAATGTGAGATTTCTAAAAATAGCTACAGTACTGAATCCAAGGTTTAAGAATCTGAAGTGCTGTCCAAAATCAGAGGGACAAGGTGTGGAGATGCTTTCAGAAGTCTTAAAAGAGCACCACTCAGATGCAGAAACTAGAGAACCCATACTACCAAAAAAGAAAATCAACTTTCTGCTGGTGGCATCTAACTGAGATGATGAAAATGAACATGCGTTGGTCCGCTCTGCTTTGGACCGAGTAGAACTCATCATCAGCATGGACACATGTTCTCTGGAACAGTGGTTGAAGCATGAAGGGACATATGAATCTTTAGTGCACCTGGCACGTAAATATCTTGCGATGTCGGCTATAACAGTGCCATGCGAACGCCTGTTCTTACTTTCAGGTGACACTGTAAACGAGAAGCCGGAAGCATCATCTCCTGCAAATATAAACAAATTTGTTTGTCTGAGCAATTGGCTGAAGTAGGATAATGTAGACTTTCAGGCTTTAATGTTTTACATTGTTTTATTTTTGAATGCAGTTATTTTTGGTACATAATTCTACATTTGTAAATTCAGCTTTCACAATAAAAAGATTACACTACAGTCTTTGTATTAGGTTAATTGAAAAATACTATTCCTTGTGTTTTTTGCAATGCAAATATTTGTAATAAAAATATAAAGTGAGCACAGTACACTTTGTATTCTGTTTTGTAATTGAAATCAATATATTTGACAATGTAGAAAACATCCAAAAATATTTAAATAGATGGTATTCCATTATTAACAGTGCAATTTATCGTGATTAATTTTTTATAGCTTGACAGCCCTAAAAATAAACAAAGGAAATAAAATTCTCTTCTCCCTCCTCACACTAGTTAAAAAAAAAAATGGAACATGCCTTCCAAGATCTGTATTTCATTAGAACTCCCTCTTATTTTCTGGCACCCCTGGCTTTGGTGCCCAGAGTGTCATTTGTCACATATGGCTGGGCTCTAGCAGTAGAAGGCATATTTTTGTTTTTCACTAAGCACTCCTTAACAGCATTTCACACAGAGGGAATGCCAACACCCCTCCACCCCCCCAACACACACACTCCTGCTGTTGGATTACAGTATCTCCTGAAAAACACCTTTGAACTGTTTGCCTTTTACATTCAAAACAAGAAGCGCAACTGGTTTCTTTCTGTGTAAATGGGGCCTTTCAGGACCAACATGTTGATGAGATTTATGGCTCCTCTGTACAATAACTTTTATTCAAGGGATATTTGAACTGCTGCCATCCATCCTAATTTAAAAATGGAATCACTTTTATATGCCTCATGGTTAGAGACAGCCTGTGACATGAATCTACTTTGAGTGCAAATAATTGCGGCATCTGCCAGTAACATACTTGACACAGTTGTGAGTAATTTTACTCTTAAAAAGGGATGTGTGAGGAGCTCAAATGGTCTTTGGGATTGTTGTTTGTGTACTGGGGGCATGGGATGCTGAGGAGGAAGGGATGTTAACAATGGCCCTTTCAAGACTTTGCCTTTTTAGCACTCTTCACTCTGACCTTCAGGGGTGAGGCTAATGGGAGATTTAGAGTGGGACCTTTGGGATTCTGCCCTATTAGTGCTGTTCAATGCTGACCTTCAGGCTCTTCCTTCTGCTGCAGGGGAAAACAAAAAGGAGCATTAGTAATCTAATCCTGGCTCCTTTCTGACAAAAGGAATGTGAGAAAGGGGCTTCATAAATCCAGAGAGGGAGTTAGTTTTGGTGCAAATGCACCTGAAGCAAGAAAAAACAAAATAAAAAAACCTACTCTGCTCATTTATGTATGTCTGTTACTGTACCTATGCTATTTATCCTTCCAGGACCTAATCCAAAGCCCATTGAAGTTAATGGGAGCCTTTCCACTGACTACAGTTAGCACTTGATCAGGCCCCAAATGACTGCCCCATAGAAATGGAGAGAGAGAGGGGGAGATGGGGAAGACAGTATGGTCAGACAGATCATATACTATGACATTCCAGGCTCTATAATTCAGTAGTTTGTTACTGTTTGCAACAGCTAACCCAGAAACAATTAGATCAAACCTGATTTCTCAGACGATGGAAGTAAGATCTTTGCCATGTGTTTCTTTACCCCGTTCAACCTCTACCATGTTCATTCCTCTTTACTGCCATTCCCAGAAGACAATCTGATGGGCAGCGGGGATGGACACGCTTAGACTAGGCCTTGGTTCACACAGAGTTTATGATCAAGAGACAAGCTGACCCACAAGTTGGGTGCACCATTTCCCCAAATTAAGCTGCTTAGCTCCACTAAGCATTTCTCAAATGCGGCCACCATGGCCACAAGTGGCCACCAGGGGGCTTTTCTTGTGACCACATCCTCCTGGGCTGTTATGGGGGCACGTGGGGGGGAGGGGCAAAGCGGCAGCCCCTTCCCCACCCTGGTGCTCCTGGATACACTGCCTTGGTGTTGGTTGCTGGGGCCACAAGTGGGGGTTGGACCCTGCCTCCCCTCCCCGGAGACACCTGGGGCACAACGCTGGAGAAGCAGGCAGCTGGCGAGTTCCCCACCTTCCCGGGGCAGTGGGGCTCAGGCTTTGGACTTCAGCCCTGGGGTGGTGGAGTGGCAGGCTCTGGCCACAGGGCTTTGGGTTCCAGCCCTGGACTCCAGCTGTGGAGCTTTGGATACCATCTTCCGTCCACTGGGCTTCAAGCTGTAGCCCCCTGTCAGCTCCTTTGGCCTTTCTCCACCTCCCTCCCCAATCCAGGGCTTAATTTGTCCCCAGGCTTGCTTGGGGCTGAGAAAGTCTGCTGTGAAGTGAAACTTGTGTGTTTGTCAATATCACTTTTCACAAGAGGCTTCTTAGTTAGCAATAAATAAATTACAATGATTTGGATGTGTGTATGTGCATATTTATTTTTCCCCTAAAGCTAAGTAAGTATTTTAGGGAAAAGTGTGAGAGTGACCACCCGCTAAAGTTGGTGGCCACACACTGAGGTCGGTGGCCAAAAATTTGTCCTGAGAACGCCTGCGCGGCTAGAGAATACCCAGCACTCTCTGTATTGAAATGCAAAGAATGATTTATGAATATATGAAGTCTTAGGCAAAGAAGACTTGTAGAAGCATTAGAGAATTAAACTGAACATATTGGCACAGCATCAACTAGTTTTTCAGAGAAAGGCTGACAGTCTTGAAAAATAAATCTACTACCTCTTTGTTAGGGAACTCTGCTCAAACACTCTGTACTAAAAGCATTGCTACAGCTAAACCCTGTTTATAGCTTCTTTCATAATAATTCCACTACCTCGCCCCCTTTTGAAACAATCAATATGATTAGCTCCCTTGGATGGTATAAAGGTGCAGCTTCAGGGCTTGTGTACACACACAGCACCGCAGCTGCACCGATGTAGTGGCGCTGTTGCAGCGTGTCTTGTGAAGACGCTCCATGCAGATGGGAGAGAGCTTTCTCCTGTTGGCATAATAAAACCACCTCCGTGAGAGGCGGTAGCTATGTCGGCAGGAGAAGCTCTCCCACCAACATAAGCGCTGATGTGGACAGTGCTATGTTGCTCAGAGGGGTGGTTTATTCACACCCCAGCGTGACATAAGTTATATCTACATAAGCTGTTCTTCAGACACAGTCTGAGTCTGTAAATTATAAGAAATAGTGTGTACCAGTTAAAATTGAGAAGAGCTTAAAAAAAAGGTATCAACATAATGATGCTTAGCTTTCAGTTGTGAGAGACTTTTTTTTTTTTAAACACTCTCTCT
Source organism: Chelonoidis abingdonii (assembly GCF_003597395.2). Classification (NCBI taxonomy): domain Eukaryota; kingdom Metazoa; phylum Chordata; order Testudines; family Testudinidae; genus Chelonoidis; species Chelonoidis abingdonii. The sequence goes on along the minus strand of NC_133776.1, from coordinate 48,368,805 downwards.
CTCTGACCTTTCTGGAGCAGATCTGGCCATAGGGCTGCTTATCATACTCCAGGGAAAGAATGAGAGAGGGGAAAGCACATCATCTTGGTTTTTTAAATTGAATTTAGTGCTTGTAAAAAGTCCCAGACTGACAGCCCTGAAGTCTGTGCTCCTCACTTCATCCACTGACCAGGTACAGCATGGGCAATTGCAGAACAGTCTCCATAGCACTGTCCTGCTGATGTACCCTAGCTTCACCTAGAGGGATCCTACTTAAGGAGGAGAAACTAGTCCAGGCTCCAGATCTATTCAGTCCTTGATCTCTCAAATGACAGCAGCAATGATGATAATGTCAGGTGGGGAGGGAATTACACGCAATTCCCATGTTTGTTACAAAACTGAAGGCTACTTGATCAGAGAACCATCTTCTTTATAATGACGAAATCATCATTTGGGGTGGAGTGTGGCAGAGGTTGTAGGGATTCCCCTGTTTACTACCCCATCACCAAAATCAAAGGCACTTGTTGCAGCCACCTTCCCTATAACTGATTTACATTGTAAGCGCCGGAGGGCTGGGATTGTCTGCATTTTGTAATTTGTAAAGACTGAAAAATAGTCTGCAGACAAGAATATTGTCATGGCCCTGAGTGGTTGCGAAAGAATGGACATCAATGATGGATTATTCAGTTGCAGGGAGAGAAAGGAGTGGATGGAGATGCAGAATACTGTATTCCTCACGTCTTTACACTTGCGAAAGAAAGATGTTGATGACAAATGCAAGTGCAAAGGTTACAGTTCACTGATGCAGCCCCACTTTAAATACAGCTCCTTCTGCTAGAGCGCTAAAACACCTCCCTCCAGCCAGTCGCAGTTGCTCCTTTTGCTGCTTCCCCTAATCATCATTCCCAAACCTCTGGTTTGTCTACCTCTTACCTCTGCCTCTGAACACGCGAAAGAGCCTTTGTGTTGAAAGGTTGTCAGAGACCTAGCATCCAAAAAGGGCTTTGCCTTTGGAAGAGTAGGTAGCAAGGGCTGTCAAGGTACCTAAACGACCAGTGAAGGAGTAGCTACAGGGGTTGCTGACTTCTGCTAACCCCATTTCAGCTATTTTATTTCAATTAATGTAGCTGATTTATCACTTTTGCCGTAAAATTCAAGTGTAAATACCTCCCTTTATCAAAAAAAACCAAAACAAACAACCCCCCTCCCCAAAAAGTGTTGCAATAAGTAAGAGAACAGATGGACCCAAAGTAAACAAAAGACTGTAACTTGCTCAGTTGTGTCTGAGGATAGCACAAAACAGTTTTTATTTAAATACACACTCTCAAATCTTAATTTTTTCATGTTTTAATTTAAATTGACTAATTTAAAATAGTGAACTATTTAACTTTCATCTCATTACTACAAAGAACCTGGTACTCACTCCCTCACTGATTCAGTATTAACTCTCACTGGGACCGACTAACGGGCATTAGTTTATTCTTAGATGTAGATTACAGAGAAAAACTGGTAGGCACAGTACATACTAGATTACAAAAACAGCCCAAGGGTGGACTTCTTCACAATACCCCTTTTCATTTGTCTTTAACTTTTCTTAACCCTTATTTCCATAAACTTTCCAAAACATTTTGAGGTCTTGTGATTTTTACTGCAATTTAAATCTTCAAAATATGCACAGGGCAATTTTAAACAAATTCCTAATGTCTTCAAGGGTCTGAGGAGTTTGCCTCAGCAGATCACTGCATGTGTTTATGCACACAGCTTATTTTGGTTTACAGAGAAAGTGAATAAAGATTAGTGCTGAGTTTCTTGTTGGCATCACAGTGAACTCTTACCGTAGTACGTGATCGTAGCCCAGTATTTATTAGAAATTATTTGAGAGCAGCCATCTTTCTGGCCAGTTCCTTGTATATGCACTTTGAGATCACTGACATTTCTTACAGGCCAATCACAATTTTGAATTCCACTTGCCCGCTTTGTAAACATTTGGCATACATTATGGTCAATATATTGGATGCAGACTACGGAATATGAAATACAACCAGTTTCACCTACCTATGCTCCTGTGGAAAGGTAGTTCTTGCTTCTCCATTTCACTAAAACTTGGTATAAATTCACTTGTAACGGATACAAAAGCCTTTATAGCTCAGAATTTTTCTGTTATAAGATTTCACTTAAAGCTCCAAATTTAATCCGCACAGATTTGAAAACAGAGTATCAGCAAATGAAGGTATATATCCAGGACAATGCAACACATGGATTAATAAGCATGAAAACTATTTCTAACCAAATAGGCCAATTTCTGCTGGGACAGGACAGGTGAAAATGGGAGCCGATTTTAGCCCTATCATTCATTCCAAACCTTTTCTTTTTTATCCAAATTCTCAAGAAGTCTGTGTTTTAAGTCAAAGTAATATACATTACAGATACACACATCATCCATCCCAGCTGACTGCGCAAGTGATGGAACAGCTGCCAAATCTGGCAACAAGAAACATATATGTAGATGAGTAACCTACCAGCAGGCATCACTCTTATACTGTCAGGTACGGCAGGGCTCTATGTGCTGGTTCCTTTATGAAATGAAATAAATAGAACTGGAGAGAGGGGGGCGAAGCCTCCTGAAACATTTATTTAAACTATCTGGATATATTTCGGCCTTTACATTACTTCAAAGCCTTAACAAAAATAAATCAGAAGTCTGAGATAGTAAAACCCTTTAAGATAATGAAGCATTAGGATCAGGAATACACCGTGGCTGCCTGCAGCTACTGACACAGAACCGGATGAGTTGTGTTCAAATGCCCCATCTCAAAGGGATAGCAGATGTGAAAACTAGCAGCTTTAGTGATGAGACAAAATGCTAACTTAGCTCTCCAGCCCTCCCAAAACTGTAGTATTCTAACATGGAAGGCAGACCTTTCATGTTTAATCTCTATTGATTTTATTTCCTGGAAAGCCCCTTTGAGAGACGCTAATAAGAAAGGTACTATAGAAATAAAGAATACAGTCTATTGCATATGCAAATATATGAGTGAGTTGGGGCGGGGGGAGGATTTGCAGCTGAGCAGGTTAATGATAAAAGCTATTGAATTATTTTTCTCCCAAGCCATGCAGTTGAACACGATGTGATCTGGGGGACGGATGGTCAGGGGAGGTAGAGATTAAAAAATACGAAGACATTTTGGCTTCTTAAAGTATCTCTGGCTAGCCTGATAGCACTGGTGGCAGCAGAGCTAAGCAATGCCATGTGGGAGATTTGCCTTGAGACATGACTCAGACTCTTTCCCCCTCCAAGCCTCCTCTCCATGCTGTTTGGAAATTAGACAAAAGGGGTGGGGGCGCAGCCACAAAAGGGAGAACAGGGGTCACTTCGCTCACTTGGGTTGTGGTTCCAACTAAAAGGGCTCCCTAAATTGCTTGCGGGATGGAAAAGAACGAGAGCTGTATAAACAGACAAATAAAAAGATGTAGGAGACTAAACCCCACAGAAACAGTAAGGCTTCCCTTCTTTTATTTCCCCCATGATATCTTTAGAAGCTACTAAAGCACATCAGAAAGAGTTTGTCAGAAACTCTTCTGCTGAGGTCTTCTGATCCCATTCGGAGGCATTTCAGCTCTTAATACAGCTGTCACTTGCACTCTCTCTGCTGCTCGAAAAATATAATACTAATAAATTTCTGCCTAACCGACCGAACTTCCGCTGACAGCCACCCACTGGGGACTCTGGCCTGCAAGGGACACCCTGCTGGCTCAGAGAGAGGCCCAGGAGTTTAAACTGCTTTCATGCCATATTAACACCCTGCCTGGCAAAGGCAGAATAGAAGAATGCAGTATAAGCTGATCCCCACAGCGGCTGTTCTTTTATTCCCCCGCCCCCTTACCTCTCCTGTGGATTTTGAAATGAACAATAGTTTTCTCTCACTGCAAATGGGGAGGGGGCAGAAAAGCACCTTTAACTCCCCCCCTTTGTGATTCCAAGCAGATAATAGTGAAAGCCTCGGACCTTCTATGGCTGCTGAGCAGACTTTGTCCCAGTTACTTAGGCTCATCTTTAAGCCTACTTTAGAATCCCTGCAGTTTAATGCATCTTTAAGGGCTGTCATTACATCACTTGTGTTCTCTCTCTCTTTCTCTCACATGTCCTCACACTCTGGGCTGCTTCACCCCTGTGTTTTCTGAAAGGCGAGCTACTCGAGTCCCTCCCCCCACAATTAAAAATTCTTCACATTTGAATGAACGTATTTTCATGACCATTTCACGCTGGAAGTGGTCCTTTTGCTCTGCTCCTGCTGCATAAAAACTGGGTTGAAAAAACCCCTTTTTTACATATTTAAAACTCTCCCCTGCATTTCACAGGGTGCATTCAATCTGTCATTATGCCTGACAGGTGTATCTTGATGCCCGCTGGCCTATCTGGTTACAATTCTCAATGTACTTGATCATGTTTGGGGTTTTCAACTCTCTTGTCCACGTGCCCTCCCATCGGGCTCTACTGCGGGGCGAGGATAAGAAAGCAGGGCCCTTCTTATAAAGAGCCCACTAATTTTGAAGACATTTTTTGGCGCCCCACTTGAGACACCTTAGACGTGATTTTCTGGAGTGCTGAGCAGCTGCAACTCCAAATGAAATCACTGGGAGCGGCTGGCAGAACTCAGAGCCTCTGGCTACCAAGTTCATGCTGGGCATCCTCATTTATTATTATTACTTATTTGTATTAGGGCAGCACCTCCAAGTCCCACACACGAACGAGGCCACCATGTTCTGGGCACTATACAGAGTAAGACAGTCCTTGCCCAGAAGAGCTTCTAGTCTAAAGAGACAAGGCAATCAGAGAATGGAGGGGAAACAGCAGCACAGGGAGGCGGCATGATCTACCCAAGGTCACAGCAAGCAAGTCAGCAGCAGAGATGCAAACAGAAGCGGGGTGGTCGGGTTTCCTGAGTCTCAGCCTTGCACCCTTATCCCTGGACCACACCACATCTATCTACAGCAATCATGTTAATGTCACTGGAACTTGTTAAGGAGTATGGATGGTAGCACTTGTGTCCAAAGGCATTGCCTCCTCGAAGGGCAGTAGCACAGCTGCGTGTGAAAGTGCCTCATTTCTTCAAGCACTGGAAGACTACATAAGACTGTGCAAGGAAAGGACATTGTTTGGTGTTCTGAAAATATTTTTCTCACTGTAAGGAAGGCAGAGAACTTATTCTAGAAGCTGAGGACCAGTAACCATTTCGTAATTCCCTTCCTCACATGAAATGAGTCCTTCCCTTTCATGCTCAGGTAAGCAAGAGAATGACCCCCAATCACTGAATCTGACTCAGAATTTTAACAGTGGTAGCTGAGTTTTTCTGACTCTGTTCACAGGAAGTGGCAAAGTCCATTCAGGAGGTGGGTTGGGGGTGAAAGGGAAATGGTGGAGAAAGTGGGACCAGGACAAAAAAAAATCATCCTGGGTTTTACCGCTGAGTCACAGATCAAATGTTCACTAATACATTAGTCCAAGTGGAAGAGACTTAGGGTATGTCTTCACTAGCAACGTTAAAGCTCTGCCGCAGCAGCACTTTAATGTGGCTGTGTAGTCACGGCACTAGCGCTGGGAGAGAGGTCTCCCAGTGCTGTGAAAAACCACTCCCATGAGGGGAGTAGCTGCTCCCACTGCTGGTGCACTGTCTACACTGCCACTTTACAGCGCTGAAACGAAGCGTTCACGGGGGTGTTTTTTCAAACCCCTGAGCGAGAATGTTGCAGCACTGTTAAGTGGCAGTGTAGACAAGGCCTTAGTCATCCAACCACCCCTAGCACCTGTCTGACATTTATGCAAAGTATCATTGTCTCCGACAAATCCCAGACTGGATTTCTCTACTTTCTTAAGATTATGATTTTTGACAAGTTTCCCATGACAATAGCAAGATGTGACATTTGCAGAGACCTCAGCACAGCATATTTCTCTACTTAGTCTACACACATCAGAGACAAGGATTCAGCGCTGGCATGGAGTAGTACAGCTTTCTGCAGACAGCGTGACAAAGCCTTTGCTATGCACAGAAGAGGTCCTGCTGGAAATGCTCTGATTATATTGGTCAACCTAATCCTAAAGTCTAAGACAAGGTGGAATACCCTCTTTGCGTTCAGAACAGATGTCAGAACAAAGATGCTATTTTTAAACTAAAGTCCTTTATAAGATTTTGTGTCCATAGGAGGCTGAAAAAAAAGGGAAAAGATACAACTGGTTTGAGTGAGTCGGGCAAATTAATCTTGTGCTGCTATTGAGATGGGAGGGGGATATTTCAAGGCTAGAGTCCGCAACTTCCCTCCTCTCAAAGTAGAAGAGAGATCTATTTCTGTGGGTGATTGAAAAGTAAGCAAGTCAGACCCACTTTGTGCTGTTTGTAATTCAAATGCCTCTACATCTTCACATATGCATCTGAATTACAAATAGCACCATGGCATACATCTATATAGATATGCGTACTATGGTGTTGTTTGTAATTCAGATGTGTTACACATATAAAGAAACTTGTGCAGAATGAAGGAAGCCTCCTGGGGCTGTCTGTGCTACACATAAAATGGTACATAATCGCACAGGAACAGACCTTCTAAACAGGGTCATTCTTGATATTATATAAATAAAATAAATAAATAACCTGGAACTCTCCCCCAGCCCCAGATTTCCTTATTCATCATTCCACTCCTGCAGCATCAAATCCTCAACTAGTGCCACTGAAGTCAATGGGGCTATACTGATTTTCATCAGGTGAAGAGCCATTCCAATATTTTCAAGGAAAGCAATGAGGATTCCTTATCATTACGTACCTATTGCTCAGTTATACAGATAAAAGTGCTAGACTGTAGAATTTCAAAACAACCGCTAGTAGTTACAATGGGAAAAATATTTAAAAGTCCCCAAGTGAGTTAGGTTCCAAAGTGCCTTAGGCACTTTTGAAAATTTTGCTGGGCTCAACTCCTGCTTTGTCTCTAACATCATGCAATATAGAACAAGGTGAAAAGAGTATTAAAAGGCAGAGTTTAATAGGTTTAAAAAGGATTAATAGACAGGGTGACACAGAGCTTGGGCTTTTTGTGACCAGCTCTGCACTGTACTCACCAGCACCAAGGGCTAACACAGAGAAGGATGAGTAAACAAGCATAGATAAAATAAGAGCTGATCCCAACACCATCACCCAGTACTCAGAGCTAGAATTCTTCTTTAAGGTTTGACTACGTTTGTTAAAGGACAACAAAAACAAAACAAACATTTCCCATTTGAGTTGCATTTTAAATCTTTGAAGTGCTTTACAAATATTGATTAAATTAATCCTCTACTGCCACATGATGTTTTATTGCCACCATTCTACAGGTGAGAAACTGCAGATGAAAGCAACTTACATCTAAAATATAAACTTCCTTGCACTTCCTATTGGATGTGGAAATACCAAGATTCCATGAAAGGGGTAAGAAATCACTCAAGGTCCATTGGATATCACAAAAGAAAGGCTGCTGTCAAGACTACCAGCCCAATTTGCCCATCAGAGAGATTTGGGTAGGCATCAAGCCCAATCAGCCAACCTCTTGTCCATAGCTAATTACAGTCACGTTTCAGTCTCCTCCTGCCTCCCTCAACCCAGCAACTACCTTCTTGGTTTTATTCAAGCCAGAGAATAAATGAAAGCCTTTGCTGAAATTTAATGCTTTGGCATTTGGACCCCAATCCTCTTGTGAATAAAATTAAAATTACAGGAACTCTGAATAATGTGTTTCAGCTGCTGGCCCTTTGAAATTTGGGTGTGAGCCTCAATCTAGCCTCATGATAGAGCATGAGTGAAAATAGTTTATAAAAGGTCTGTATCTATGGATTAATGAAACCCACTAATAGATTCTTTCCCACCCTCAACTTGTCTCGTTACATTCCCCCAATGGGGAACGGGGAGGGGCACCACCATAACTGACTCCATTAGAAAGAGCTCCCACTGAACCTGAAGAAATCTCAATTTATTGTTAACTCATGAAATCAGTTAACAGTTTTGTAAAGGGTCAAATGGGCTTGTCAGACTCCAGCCTTGTAAGAGATCTATTCCTGCTGCTTGGTAGCTAGTTATCAATTAAGGAGTCCAAATGCTTTGTGGCAGACTAAATGAGGGAATAGCTCTGCACAAGGCAATCAAATTAGGTAAAATTAAGATAAATTCAGTTTTATACAATATCCGAAATAAATGCATCTTTGGAAAAGCACATGTATATTAAAAATACATAAAAATAGAGCCTTGTTTTCTTCACATGGGTCCATTCCATGACCTCAACCACTCTGATATCCTCAAGACTTCCACTCAGAGTGGTAGAAGGTCATAAGAGATGACATTTTTAACTACTGTGGGCCAGATTCTCAGCTTGTGCAAATCACAGAGCTCCACTAATGTTTGGATCCATTATCTGTAAATTACACTTTTCAACCCCAATTTCCAGTTTAGGTAAAATACCTTCCTGGGAATCTTTCATGGGATGCTTCAACCCATGTAGGATAGCCCCACAAATCTATTGGAAGTTCCTGGATGCTGTGCTAATAGCCACACCTTACAGATTTCCCATTATAGTCAAGTCACTTCCTAAACTTTATTGGAATCGTCATGTATCTTTCCTATATTTCTCTTCTCATCTTTGCTAATTATAACACTCAGCCCATCCACAGGTCTACACAGGCCTTTACAAAGATAGTTAAGTATTATTATCCTCAGTGATTGGTCATTTCCCCCATGCTTACTTGCTTAAGAACTCACCACCATCATAGTCCTGAGTATGAGCCAAGCAGGAGGAGAAAGCAGAGCAGAAAGGAGAGTTATTTAGACATAAGTATCTCTGTAATCAACAATGAGAGAAAAAGGAAGGTAAATAGTTTGCCTGGGGTTTTGGGAGAATATGTGAAGCTTGTCTAAGCGCATCAGGTGCTCTAACTTCAACACAAGAAAGGTACAGTAGTTTAAGTGTTCATAATTACTATCTGTTCGCTGCCAGTATGCTCATAGAATGGGAGTGAACAACAGCTGCCTGGGATGAAGGCTCAGGAGGGGGAAAAAAGAAGAAATAAAATGCTCACTGGTTTCTTTTGCCTTCTCCTCCATAAAAGTAGCAATAAGTATGTGAAGAGAAAGTGTTTTGGAAAAGCTACACCAGGGGTAGGCAACCTATGGCAAACGTGCTGAAGGCGGCACACGAGCTGATTTTCAGTGGCACTCACACTGCCCGGGGTCCTGGCCACCACTCTGGGGGGGCTCTGCATTTTAATTTAATTTTAAATGAAACTTCTTAAACATTTTAAAAACTATTGTTACTTTACAAATAATAGTTTAGTTATATATTATAGACTTACAGAAAGAGACCTTCTAAAAATGTTCAAATGTATTACCGGCACGTGAAACCTTAAATCAGAGTGAATAAATGAAGACTTGGTACACTACTTCTGAAAGGTTGCTGACCCCTGAGCTACACCATCTTCAGGGTGAATTTACCATCTGACACTCAACCAGGAAGTAAAAAATCCCAACGTTGATGGGTTGAAGTGTAGCAAAAGGCAGGGAGGGGGAACAAAAACAAAACATGTTTTGTGGCTCTAGCTACTCTAAGAAGTTAGTCTGGAGGGAAGATTTCAGATTTATAACAGTCTTTCCTTTTGGCCTATCTCAGAGTAACAATGCTTGAAGGCATGGCGCAGTCAGCATCCTTCAGGAAACAAATTTATATGATGAGACACTCTTCATGATAAGCATGGGGAAGCAGGAGGGGTGGGGTAAAGGAGGCATTGAAGAGGATGATGGGGCAAATGCTGCAAGAACAGAAAGTTAAGATGGTTCAAATAATAAAGACCCAAGCAAACTATTGTTGAGATCTAGACTAGCTCCTCTTCCTGGACCTTTTAAATACTTAGAAGGAAGACCAAAATCATTTCAACAGAAAGCCAAAAATAGACCCAGTCCCTCCATCATTCCATGCTGTCATGTTTCAAGCGAACAATTAGCTGGTTCCTTTTGGAAGAACTCTAGGATGCAACACAAGCCGTAATCAATGAATAGGCAAATTCAATGGAGGGCAGACAGCAGCTCAGTTCTCACTCTCTGGATTGGGGGTATGATTCCCAACTCAAGGAGACATCCCCCTGCTAGCTCTGATTGAGCTAGTGTGCCAAAACCAGTGTAGCTGAGGCAGCTTCAGCAGTGGGAGGGGATAGCCGCCCCAAGTACACACCTGTCTGAGGCTATAGGCACATACTTGAGCCACGGCAAGACAGGAGAGGCTCTCTCTGTAGCATGCTAGCTAGATCAAAGTTAGTGCAGGTATATTTCCTTGAATTGAGAATCACACCCCACCTTGCAGCACAGACATATCTCCAGTTTTACCCAGCCTCACTACCTGTGAGCGGAGTGCTTCAGTTTCACAGAAGTTTTATGTTTGCCAGCTTTCAAATTCTGTGGTCTTTCTTCTATTACATTCCACTGTGAGCAAAGCATTGTATAGGTCAGCAATTGCATACATTTTCAGCGTTGTAAGAACTTTAGCTGAACACTGAGAATAGACACATGAAACACTGAGAACAGGCAGAATGGTCTAGTGGTTTGATGACTGACTGGGAGTCAGGAGACCCGGGATCTATTTCCAACTCTGTTCTGATTTACTGTAGAGCCTTGTGGAAATCACTTCACCTCTTTGTTTCCCTTACTACTTATCTGTCATCTCTCTATTTACACTGGAAATTGTTTTGGACTTCTAGGCACTGCCATAATATAAGCAATTATATGCACCAGTTTTCAATGTTGTTATACATGGAAATCCACTGCAAATGAAATAGTGGCCTATTAGATAACTGTGACTACTAAACAGGTATGTAAAAAGTAATCCTAAAGCAATATCTGTAAAGGATTTAGAAATGTGTACTTAAAAATACACCTAAAACTGTGGTACTGTTAAGGGACCCTCCATACTGCATGTTTTGCTGCCCTCAAAACAGATGTTACTGTATGCTAGTGTTAGCATTATTAGAACCGCAATCTTGCTCCAGTGCACAGTTTACAGGCAGATTAGCACAAATTTTCCCCTCCCACTGGAGTACCTCTCCATTCTCTCTGATGCACCTATCTGGCTGCCTTTGTTACATGTCAGATAGGAAAAAGCACTAGAGTCTCCTGGATGAAAATCACCCGCTAATTGGTACTGGATTTGCAGGGGTGTGTGAGAGAGAATGGAATAAGACACCAAAATCTCCAATACAGCAAATTACTCATGAGAATTGGAGATACTTGGGTCCTAATAGTGACTGGCGTGTTCCCTTCTTCAGCAACCCCACTCCCCAAATACATTTGTTTCCACCAGCCCATTTTTCATGCTGGTACCAGTTGAAATGGGCTGGAACTCTTGGGGAGCAATTGTGTTTCTGAGGTTTGTAAGTACACAATGTTACCAAAGTAGTAACAGATAATCAGCTGAGACAAATAGTGGGTAAACAGTTGGCATGCCACAGTTAGAAAGAGATAACACAATATGGCTTAGCTCAGATGCAGTAACAAATAATCAAAACCACCACCAAACAGGGAAAAAAATCCACTGAGAAAAGAAAAGGGTAAATAACCCATTTGTAGATCTGGTGCTAGTCTCTGCCTGCTCAAGAAGATCAACTCACTCGCCTAAACTCACAAGTTAAAGTGCCCAATCTGCAGTCTCAGCAGTCAGGCTCCTGGAAAGCTGCCAGTGGGATTAAAGAAAACTTTATTTTTTTTAAATATCAGGGTTGGAAGGAACCTCAAGAGGTCATCTAGTCCAACTCCTTGTTCAAAGCAGGACCAATCCCCAGACACAGTTTTGCCCCAGATCCCTAAATGGCCCCCTCAAGGATTGAACTCACAATGTTGAGTTCAGCAGGCCAATTCTCAAACCAATGAGCTATCCCTCCCCCCTGCTCAAAGTGTTAGCCCGCATGGTGTCCAACTCATCAGTACTCCAATTTACACAATGTACCAACCCTTGAGGCTTCAGCTTTCACAGTGAAACCCCATTGTGTGCCCCAAAATTTGTCTTCTTTCTTTTTTGTGTATCCAGCACAAATGTGGTAAAGGTCCAGTTTTAAGCCATGCAGTGAAATCTTCCTATGTCCACTTGTAAAAGGAGTTTGTTCATCAGAAGAACACACTGGCTTATTTGGAAGATCCCAAAAGTAACATTAATGGACACCATCTTGCAGCCTTAGATTATTGCTGCTTCTTGCTGCTAGCTTGACATTTTAGGATCTTCCAACCCCTGGTTGTTTTAAAAACACAGTTTATTTGGTTTTTAAAACGTCATTTGAAATCCTCACAGAGGGTGACCTAGTTTCTCTCCACTTCTATCAACAAGAACTCACCCAGCAGGGATTAGCTGTTCTCTTGAAAACTGAGCCTGGACCAAACCCAGGATGAAATATCTGGTTTGAAGCGCAACCTGAAGTTCTTTGCTGCAGACAAATTCCGAACCTTCGTACACAGCAGCAGATCAGGCTGGCGGGGGATAGGCTTTTCTGTTGGATAAAAGCAGCAGTGCACTTTGGAGGAAAGAAAAGTAGCTCAAACTGACCATACACATGCTGCCTAGAATCCCAAGAGTTAGTAAATACTCTAGTCGTTGGAACCAAAAAAGTCCTTCTACATTTCCCCTCTTTTTGGTAAGACCACAAACGCTTTACTCAGCAGCTGTTCTCACATGCCTCAAAATCTTTTCAGATTCTGAATATGGGAACAGTGCTGAGGCCACAAAATTTCTTCCATTAATGAATCCTGTAACTAAAATAAAAGGTCTAGAGCATATTTTGGGTTTATCACTAGTTCTAATATGTCTCTTAGCAATGTGTATTCTCTCTTGTCCTTCCCTCCACCACAGCATCTGTGGAACCTAAACCTTCTTTAGTATGTCTGATTAAAACTAAATTGGAATAGCTAACAAGCAAAGCCTGTCAGAACACTGCAATTTCTACCTGTGTATTGAATGACCAGATGTAGCTAACTCACACAGTGTTCTAGAAAGAAAATTTCATGGCAAATTCTCTCACAATGCAGAGCTCAATTCACCACTGGGATAAGGAGAGTGGAGTTGCACCTAAATACTAAAGTCCAGTGCCCATCAGGTGGAAAAATTGTACTTTTCAAAGAAAAAAATGCTGTCTTTTTTTTTCAGATAAAATAGATTTTCCTCAGAGCTTATTTTAATCATTGACCTCTGTCTTTGTTCCATTCAGAACATTTTCTCTGGGGGCTTTTCAGAACCAGATGCAAAGGAAACGCAGGGTCTGACAGTATCTCAGCATCTGTTCTAACAACGGTAAGGAAATTACAGAAAATGTGCGTCCCTTGTAAATGTTACCCTATGCTGAACAGAATGGCCCAAACCCCCATAAGTGAGATTCTTTCTCAAGTAGATATTGTGATTTCCATGACGGCTGTACCTTATTTCACTGGCAGTTGAATCTAACTGAAAGAGCCAGTTGAGATTGTCTTTCACCTTTATCCTCCACCATTCCCCTAACTTAGTCCAATCACCTCCCAATTAAAAGAGAAAACTTGCTATTCTTTAAAGACCAATTCAAGAGACAGGAAGAAATATTTTTTCTTATCTGTTACCTTCTATGTTTCATCTGTAAAGTTGATTAAGTTTGTTTAGGAAATAAAAATGCACAGTGACTTGATTTTTAAAAGGGGAATCCTCCCAAACATAAGTTTTGTTTATTTCAGCTTTTCATTCCCTTTATTCCTTCCCATATCACTTCTCAGCCCTTACTGGCTGAACCTAGGGGCAGAGACTTGCTTTGGAATCCTGAACGAAGCACTGACCTGATTGCAAGCTCCTGTCTCCTAATCATGACAACCCAAGTCTCACAGTAATGCTGTATAGCAACCAACATTTGTAATTTTGAAAAGGGGTGCTACAAACTCTGATTGGAGTTATCTTGTTTTTGCTATAGATAGTTCCAGTGCAACAGTTTTGCACCTCAGAGAACAGAAAGCAATTCAGTACAAAGTAGAGAATCTTTCACCCAATCAGCCACAGGAATTAAATTTCATAATTCTCTCTTTTTGTCAGATAAGATTTGGTCCACACTGATTTGTAATTTTTAAAGAGGAAATGCTCATGCTTTCAGTGGGCATGGAGCTATTCTCCTAAGGCCAAAATGGTGACCTGAACAAAATACAGCTCATCTTTAGACTCAATGTAAATGTAGCCTGATTTAAACTCTGGAGCCAGATTCCTGACAAATATGCTGTGAACTGACACTGTTATTGTCTTCTTGTTAATAAGTGCTGAAAGAGGCTTATACCTGGTTAGATCATCTATGAAATATGCTTAAGTTAGGAGTTGCCCAGGAGAACAGAACAGATTGGATGCAAGAAACTATTTGACCTTATCATAAAAAAGGTCAAGGTTCAATAAAAGGATATAAAAATTGCAGACATAAGTGCTGCAGGCAAGGCCGTTTGCACCCACATTGAGTAGTGTCTTAACTAAGACAGTAAATAGAAATTCCCTGCAAAATAGGAACTGCTGGCAAAACTGCCAAATTCGACTTCTGCCAAAGATGTAAAAAGGTCTTGGTAGTTTTAGTTAATGAGGTCTTCCTTCCTTAAAAAACACATAACAATTTTAATATCCGTCAATTGTACTAGTCTATGAAGAGTGGTAACAGCTACCAGAATAATTTCAGGCCACACAGTAAATCTCCCTCTGTACTGAATGGACTTCTGAATCTTCCAGATTATCTTTATCTGTGCCCGTTTCACCCAGCCAACCTTGTAACTACCAGCCTCCATGGAACTGCAACACACAGTAAAATTCAAAAGAGTAACTCACTGGATGTTTTACTCATTTTCAAACTTCCAGTCTGTACTGATAGACCTAACCACTGTAGAATACAACGAAATAGAACCATAAAGACTCATTGTCGTGTCAGCCATGTTTGCTACTAAGGATAGTTGGTAAGGTATAGCATTCCTCTTTTCATTAATTCACATTAGCCACCCACCCATATGCAGTAAACACTTCAGGAAAGAGGGTGAGGAGAGGAGAGGAGGTGATCCTGGGTCTCTGGAGCAAGGTGAACCAGGTCAAATTATGATCTTCCTGCCGTATGGGGCTATGAAAATTGCAGAAACATGGCTTGGTTTTATTTGCCTGATTATGATGGCTGCAATAGGAAGAGAAAAGGAAGCTTTACAAGAGACTAGAGGATTACATGATTGAAAAAGCATATGTTAGAATCTGATCAGTGTGAGAATTCTAATAATGCATTGGTGCTCAACATTTCCTAAACAGCTGGGCATCTCCTTTCGTTTAGCAGTATGGAAAGGGTAGGGTGAGTGATCTCCTGACATCTGTTTGGCACCCCCTGGGAGTCACGATCCCCAGAGGAGAATGCATGTGCTAGAAACATCCAATATAAGACCAGTATAAGCCTTCCAGAATTAAAAGTAATGGGTGTCATTCTCCACTGTGTTGCAATAGCTTTACACCAGTGTAACTCAGTTAAAGTCAATGGAGTTACACAGGCGTAATGAGCAGAGAATCAGGCCCATTAATTTTAATGTGGATGGTTTATACTGATCCCTACTTCTGTCCTGGACATTTTTTGAGCTGCCAACAAGTCTGGGCAGAAACTCCAGACTCTGTGTTATATGTTTTTTGAGCAAGAGAAAGTGACGGGGAAAGATTGGCCACTACTTGGCTGCCCAGTGGGATCCACCATTGCAATTTTGGGAGATTGCATTCCATATTGGTTGTAGCCTATAAGACTAACCTGCTTGCATATATATATCTTTTTATTTGATGTATTGTATTAGGTTTATAAATTTATATTAAAGTAAGTTTGACGGTAATGCAAGAGACCTACAGGCCATATCCTGTATGTTAAGCTAAAGCAAAGTTAGCATATCTATATTAAGACCTTTTATTCAGAAAGCAAAGTGACCTACATCTTGTTACGTGATTAGATGAGTACCTACGCCTATGTCTATGACCTTTTATTTATACTGATAGACAATGACGAATGGCATAGGGGGGTTTTCCCAGACTTAACAAGTACACCACAAGAGACTGATGTGCATACATATCTGTCATCAATAGGCACATACATACTAGCCAATGGGGTAAGTGCACCCTAACATTTCTGTGGGTGAGGAATGAAATTTGGGCATAAGAGAAAGGAGGTCCGGTATTTGCCCTATAAAAGAGGTAACCACCTCAATAGAGTATCTCCATTTATCTCCATTTTCTTACTAGATTTAGATCTCCATTTTTCTATTTCCATTTCTGACTTACTTCTTCCAGTCTATCTATGATGACTGCTACTATTTGTAGGCTAAACTTGTTCTTCTTAAACTTTAAGTTTCAAGGAAACTAGGCTAAGCTTGGTTTCCCTAAGTTTTATTCTTTATTAGGTTTTGATTTAAGTTTAAGATAGTCAGGTAAACCCTAGTCAGCTTTAACAGCACTTAGCATTTTCTAAGCACTGCATCCCTCACTCGAGGATTGAGAAACCTGAACTGCAAGGCTAGTCCTGTGTCTCTTAGCACCAGGCTATCAAGGAAGGGTGTGAATATATTAACCAAAGCTTTGTTGCATATAATACTGTATTTTCATATGTAACTTTTGAATAGCAGTAATGCAGTTGTAACTTTGTAACTCTTGAGTATTTTACCCTTTACTTACTATTATTGATTTTAATAAAAAGTCTTTAAGGCTATATCTGTCTCAGTGTGAGCTTCCTGTCATACCCTTTATAAATTCTGTGGAGCCTGATTCAGGACAAGAACTTGTATCTTTTGATTAAACAGACTGGTGAGCCTAAACCCATACTAATTATTATTAATATTAATTATTAATATTATTAAGATCAAATAAAAGGACATTAATAAACTAAATTCCCATATTATCCAAATTAATATTATCACTACACCCTAAATCAGGCTACATGGGGAAGAGAACATCTGTGTGTAATAATTTTGCTTGTGCGCTTGCTGAGGCAGTAGAGTCCTAAATCTGAAGAGGATGCTTGCCAGACATTAGCGCTTTGGAAGAAATACTATAAACAGCTGAACAAAGTATTGAATCTGTTGCATGAAAATACATCTATTTGATTGCCCTAATTTAGGCTTGGAACATCGATTTGTGCAAAAAAATAAAAATAAAAATAAAAAAATTCCAGAGGTATCAAGAATAGTTTAAATATGACCAGATGTGGATTTTCTCTTCTAACCACTACGCTGTCAGGAGCTTCCTGATCTCAGCCACCACCTTTAGGACCACAAAAACATAGAATGGAGACAATTCCAATTTAAATTGGAAATGAGATTCTGGTTCTGCAAGTTTCTCTCCAGGTAAATGTAAACCAGAGTCATTTAAGCCCATTGCTCTTTCATCTGTTATTAAGGACTAGCAAATTCATTGATGGAAGTCTGAGGGGTTTTCATTTTGTATTTTTGTCCATGGATACATTTAATTTCTCTGACCTAGGGTGAGCCTCAAGTCTCCTTTTGTTGAGTTTGGGATCTGAGGAGAAATGAGCAGGAAGAAAACAGGATGAACTACATCCTTTCCCTTCTTCTTTACCCAGGGCAATGTCTTTAAGTTCTGAAAAATAACAGACCATGGTAACCACAGTGCTATGTGTTGTCCAATCCTTCATCCACTGAGACTTAACCTGGCTTGTGAGTAGCACTTTTGGTTCACAAAATAAATATTTCCAAAGACAAAGTTACCTTAGCATTGGGATAGCCTGGGGTTTTGGATGATGAATTAGTGCTTTATGTTTAAACTGGGCCTTCCAAGACAGTACAAAACCCTCCAGGGGTTGAACTTTCAAGGTTTTTGCATGATATTATCTTCACCAGGAAGTGCTTGTGGAGGAAGGGCAGAACCACATCACTGATCTATAACTAGGCAGCTTTATTCAGCTTGCACTTTCTAAGGTTTTAAAACTTTCCACAATCAGGTTTGTGGAAACAGAGCAGCCTCATTTTGGAGAGGCAAAAAGATAACCCAATACACAGATCACATGGTTCTCCCCTTTTATGCTACTGTGTGGGCATGCACCGGTCTCCAGCAAGAGGGACAAAGTGCTACTCTATGCAAGGGCTACAAGCACTGAACTTAAAGTAGGGCAGCCTGGAAAAACTAAACAGAAGCTACAGTTGTCTAGCAGTAACTACTAGTAGTTACTAGTTACTTTGCAGTGTCACAATTTTCATTTGACCTAATAAAGAATTTGTGTTATGTAATTACAAAGCAAAAAACACCATGCTGTTTTTACACTGTATATTTCAAACATATGCCAAAACATTCAGAGGGGATGAAACCCTTCCTACTTCCCTCCTGCTACTACATTATGAGGATGAAAGGACCAAAGTCCTCCAGCTAAACACCTTGTCTGCTGGCAAAACTGGAGGGGTGATTTGCCCAGTGTCTCTGGAGCCATATTGAGCCACTCAGCTCCTAAGAGAAATAGGCTTATAAAGAAAGCTTATACTGTTTATTTAAGCATCTGTTCAACAGATTTAATTATCCCCCTCTCCCCCCACTTCTCAAGCAACAAAACTGCAAGGCTGTTTGCTTCTGTGTGTGTTATCATCTCTGCAGCTTGTAGCCACAGCAAACACTGAAAGAAAGGATTAAAAAATGGGGAGAATACAGTCCCTGTCTCTCTAATGCAGAACAGCCTTCTCCATCCTATGGCCCCAATGTCCTACGTTCCTGTCCCTCACACATTTTCTCCAGTGTTACATTTTATTTCAGAAAGGGCTACAATTTATTTATCATGGAGGAAAAAAAACTGAGCGAGGAGGAAGCATGTCTAACCTACAGTCATCAGAGGCTTGATCCAAAGCACAAGGAAATCCATGGAAAGACTCCGATATTTCCCTGTGGGGAAGGGGACAAGGAAGGAGATAACAGTGTGAAAGAGAAAGAGAAACCAATCCTCCAATTCCTTTATCATTTGAATTCATGGAACAGCTGCAGAGAAACTAAAGATATCCTGCCTCAGCTTCCTGGCAAGTACTGTATACAGATCATCATTTTATTGTTCTTTTTTTCTCCTCCTGATTGTTCCAATGGGTGCAAGTTGCCTGAAAATAATAGGAACCATTAATTTAAAGTGTTTCCTTTTTTTTTGGTCAGATAATCTCCCGAATGAAGCTGACTCACTTGTGTCTTTCAATCTTAAGCAGATATGAGGAGGCTTATAACCCATTCATCTTCTTTAAAAACAAAAACAGGAAGAAAGTTAACTTCTACATAAGTTTTTTTTCAAGGAGCCAAACACTGGCAATTTTATTTTCATTCAAGTGACTAAAAGCAGAACCCTTCAGTTGCTTGTCACAAGAATGCTATATAGAACTGTAATGGTGCAAGATTCACCGCTGCGGTGCCTCCTGTTGGTCGTCCTGGAAATTAGCTCTTTGACCCAGGAGCGCCCTCTGCAGGCCGGTCTCTTGCTTCCCACTGGGTCCTGAGTCCCTCTTGGACCCCGGTCCCCCTTTCAGACCAGGGATGCTGCCCCCTGCAGTACCCCGCAGTCTCACTCGGGGTGTCCCCTCTCTGGGGAACCCCCAACCCTCTATCCCCACTGTGCCTCTATCCGGGCTACTACCAGTCATCACTAAGCCCCTGCTCCTTGGGGCAGACTGCAGTGTAAAAGACACTCATCATAGGCAAGGGGGTTCGGGCCTGCTGCCTCTGTCTAGCCTCGGGCTGTCCCCTACCACCCCAGCCTTCCTCTAGCCTTGCTCCACTCCCGGTACCTTGTCTCTAGGTCCCTACAGCCAGGCCCGTCTTCCTCTACAGCTAGAGAGAGACTGTGTCCCTTACTCCTGGCTCAAGCCTTTTATAGGGGCCAGTTGGGCTCTGTCTGCTTCCCCCAATCAACCCAGTGGCTACTTTCTCCTGCCACAGCCCTTTCCTAGGGCTGTTTTAAGCCCCTCAGGGCAGGATCGAGTGTCCACCTGCTATAAGAACCAAGACATCAGGGAGAAACCCATTACTTCTGACATGGAGATGACCGACATCTTCAAGTAAAAATATGCCAATTCAGTTAGTTGGTGCACAAAGCAATATTCTGTTGCACTGAAACTCAGAACATAACCATTGTAGAAACATATTTCTCTCCTACAGACCACTCAACACATACATTTCAGCACTCTGAATTTAGGATATATAACCAGCAGATAAGCACAGAGGACTAAGCTCAGAAGAAACCCTGTTAATGATATACTGTCATCTCAAACTTAAAAGGAATTAGACACAAATCCTGAGGCACTGAGACAGAGTATAGTGGAACCCACTTAAACAGAATTCCTCTGATACAGTGACATGTGGTTTCTAGTGAAACAAAATTAAAAATTCCAAATTGTTATATGCAGAGATTTTCAAAGACTCAGAGTCTGGATGCTCAGTTTGCATTAATTTAATGGGAACTGTGTGTTTAAAACCCTTTGGCATTTTTGAAAAGCTCAGCCTTAATTATTGAACATGGAAACTGTTATTCCAATCAGAGTGAAAAAAATAAGTCAGAAAGCGTAAAGATGGCATGACTGGTCACTCCCAAAATCAGTATGGAATGTTGTATGCAGAACTTTATATATAGCTTTTGAGTAAAGGGGAGAAAAAAGCAAAAGAAAGAAAGAAACCAGGACTTGAAGAGAATCTGATGTTCCTCTTTAATTGTCATACTCTTTCCCCTTACTACTTTACATCTACCCAGAAACTTAAAGCAGCTATGCTAAAATAACTTGACAAGCCACAGAATATTCAGTTTATCTTTCAAGTTTATCATCAACAAGGTTTAACATCAGACATATACAAGGGAATATAAAAGAAAACTGTAACTCGATAAATTTTCATGTGAAAAGTTATAAACTATTTTTTGAGGTACTTAACACACACAGACACACACAGTTTAGCATGTGAGCTGGCAAGTCAAGTATTTCACTTCTAAGAGATGTCAGTACCTTTTGATATGCCTTAAAACCAAGACAGATGATACTGTGCTCCTGTATTACTGTAGCAAATGCACTCTAAATCTCAATAAAGTAAGATGCTAGAGGGGGGAGACTAGAATTGCTTAGAACAAAAGAAGAAAAATGAAAAGTTAAATAAATAAAGCAGGGAGTAAACAACTTTGATCTATTTTATCCCTATCTTTTATGCTAAATTTAACTCAGATCCACAGGATTCAGACAGGCCTTGCTCAGCTCATCTTGCTAAATCTGACTTAATTCCCCCCTACCACCCACCTTTCCCACCCACCCCACCCCACCCCAGCGTGTGTCAGCATCTGTGGCTTTTACACATCTGAAGGACCATAGTTCCTCTATTGCAGGGATTCTCAAACTGGGGGTCGGGACCCATCAGGGGGTCACAAGATTATTACATGGGGGGTCATGAGCTGTCAGCCTCCACCCCAAACCTGCGTTGCATCCAGGATTTATAATGGTATTAAATATAAATTAAAAACACTTTTTTATATAAGGAGGAGTCGCACTCAGAAGCTTGCTATGTCAAAGGGGTCACCAGTACAAATGTTTGAGAACTACTGCTCTATTGCATAGGGTACTACTTTACAGAGGCACAGGAAAGTTTGCTTCAATTAAATTTGGCTTCATGTGTTTTGGGTGCCAGCTGCTGAAGGCTGAAAAGCAACAAATGAAGGAGAAGACAGAGAGAGGGAGATGCCTTTAAAATCCTTAAAAATATGGAGGAGCAAATGGATTTTTGGTGAGGCAGAATGGGGAAAACTATACATTTTTGCTAAAAATGTGGACTTTCCATTCCAAATAGGACAATTATTGTATATGACAGCCGGTGACTACTAAGATCCCAAAGGCAGAGTTTGCCAAAAATGGCGTACAGAATTCTGGAAGTCCTTTGAGTAGTACATTAGGCCAGGCTGGACAATAAAGAGTTCATATCTCATTATAGAACTTGACATAAATTTGAATTCAAATGTCAACTAGAAGGTCCCGGGTTTCAATATGTGCTTGTGTTCTGTAAGGGGAAGTATGGTACCAATCAACATTACCTCACTTCTGCCACACCCAAAGGATTTGAGTTTCTCTTTTCTTCTTCTCTGAGAGGAGCCTTCCTGCACCCACCATTAAGTGAACCCTGCCTGTACAAGAGTAAGTCTCTAAACAACTCCATCTGAAACACAATCCTTTCCATTTTCAAGCAGAATTAAATTGAAAGAAAAAATATCTGCTTTTCAGGAAGTGCCATGTAAATCAGCAATCTCCACTGTGACCTGGCAGAGAGAAGGCAAAGCCCGTGTGAGATAAGACACATATAGAGAAGGAGGGGGCGAGACAGATTTCTGACTTTACTTGCCCAATTCTTCCACTTTCTCAGAAGTCCTTATACTGGAATTTCCACTCTACTATTGAGACTTACTGAACATCTGCCTTTAACCATGTTTTGCAATGCTACAATTTGTAACAAGAGGGGATGTGGTACAGGAAGTGTAAGGGCAAGAGGGTCAGTCTGAAATAAGTTATTTCAAAACTATTACAGCTTTTTTTTTTTTTAAATAAGAAAAAGCGATGGCATGGTTGGCATAGCAGCTAAAGAGAGCTGTTCACATGGGCTATGTGTTTGATAACTACTGGCATGGTATGACCAAACTAGGGCTCACAACACCCCTGTGGCATGGGAAAGGACCTCCAGGGGACGTTCCAATGAAATTCACTTCTGATGTTACATAAGTAATTTGTAGCCACCAAGACTTTGATATAGACAGAGAAATCAACTGATTCATATAACCTAGGAAAAAAAGGGTACAGATCTCATTGACCTTCAAAAGATACTGCAGGAGCTAGGTTAGAAATATTACATTTGACAACCAGCAGAAAGGGGAAGCAGCCACCTCACAGCAAGAGCCCTCGGATAGCTCTATGAGGCAGGAGAAGGCCTCCAAGTTTGGTGGGGGCAGAGCTGCTCTGAATTATGCAGCAATGATTACCAATTCTTTTGAATACCTTTGGTGACATGAAAGTAATTCTAAATGTACTCCATAAAGTGAACTTATACAACCAATGCAGGTTTACTGCACTCTAGCCCAGGAGTTCTGCTGCTGAGAGGCTAAGGAGATATGCAGAAAGGGAGCCTTTATGAACCACATGGCTGGATGAAGCAGCTGGGGAACAACGCAATTAGAGGTGATCACTAGAAGGCAGAGCTAGGATTACTTAGGTGCCTTAGCTCTGCATCTTCAGATCATAGCACGTCCACATTTCTTTTACATTTAACCTTCGCCTTTGTAATGCTTGTTTCTCAGATAGTTACAACATCCCTGTACCTTTATGTTGCCGATACGTACTTAACCGCAACACCAGTTTAATGTAGTTTTTAATCTAAGACTATGGTCCCCCGCCCCCGCATGGATCAATAAAAATCCTGCCATTATAGGATCCCAATACAGTGTACAGGAATACTTCAGAGTTATAGCTGGGATAGTTGGACCTGTAACATGCTTTCTATGATGCACTGATTATATTTTGCTAACCTTTGTGCTTTTAAAAACGGTAACAAGCACAATGTAATGAGAGTTTACATACATACATTTTACATGTGTATTTAACCTTTGCACAGTTCCTCATTTAAGTGGCTAAAGAGCTGTTAAAACCAGAATTTTTCAATGTCTGGGCTGCTGTTCGATTTTACAGCATTTTGTTAACCAGGTATTTTAACTCAAACAAGATCAAAGGAGATGGAATCCTCCTTTTAAGTAATCATGACTAATAGAAACAGTGGTACTATGAGCAGTGATAATGAAGGCAGCACAGAGCCACTCAGAGGATTCAGGGGGCCCCTTCCATAGCAAAAAAAGTTGCAATACTATAGAATACTGTATTCCTGTGGGGGCCCCTGCGGGACTCAGGGCCTGGGGCAAATTGCCCCACTTGCCACCCCCCAGGTAGCCCTGAGGCAGCAGTGAGATCGCCTTTGGAGCACCACCCCAATGGTGGGGGAACAAAATTGATGTTTACGCCGTCTTGAATGCTGTGTGGAACTGAGATGAAAATAACTTTCAGCGTCGCTAGAACATCCACTGTCCCAAGGAAAGAACCATGTGTAACACCTGCTGCATTTCCCCAAATGGCACTCACTTTAAACACTGGATAAAACCACTGTAGGGAATATTTGTACTAGAAGCCCCACTTCTCCCACTCCACTTAAACATAACTCCGGAACAATGTCTACATGATGAAAGTATCCTCTTTAACGGAGCACTGTCTCTCCAAGGCTGAGACTGAATTTTAGTCCCTCATATTCTGTAAACAAAAAGAAGCCATTAGAGGCCTGAAGGGTAGGGGAAAAGCAGTGACAGGGTCCTTTTAATTAGGCTGAAAACTAACTTGGTAAGAATAGCTTGTCTGTATCAATAGCCCTAATTGACTGCTCTGAAGACAGACAGAGCGAATAAAGCAGGAGTAATTATTGTCTGTGACAGTGTGACTGACAGCTTGTCCCCTTGAGGAGAGTGCAGAAAGCCTATTGTCCATCCAAGACCCAAACAGAAAGAATTCACTTTCTGAGAACTCCATTAAAAAGCACACTGCGGGCTGGGAGATTTGGCAGTGGTGGTGATTGGGTTATAGTCATTTCATACAGTGCATCTGAACAAACAGCTCAGATTATTAGCTGGGGAAGAGAGGAGAGAAAGGTTGAGGAACAGAGAGGTGTGGTTTTGCCCTGGGGAAGAGAAGAAAAATGAGAACGGACAACACAGGGACTGCCCTGATCTTGTTGCAACATACCAGACGATTATGGGCTAGCAGATTTGCAGTTCAGCATCACGGCCTGTCTTAAAAGAGAGTGTTGCTCTAGGTCAACTAGAAATAAACAGAATGCGACTGAAAGGGACGATGCTGTGCAATCTAGCTACTCACACACAGAATGGTTACGCCTTGCAATGTTGCTCACTACAATGCCAGTCATAGGCTTGAAAGCATGCCAAAGACTTTTTATATTATGTTTAACAATTATTGTGATTTCAGTAGAACCTAGAAACTCCAACTGAGATCAGGCCCCACTGTGCTAGCCACTGTACACAGTAAGAGACAGTCCCTCTCCCATAAAGCTTTCATTCTAATTAGACAAGACAGACAAAGGGTGGGAGGGGAAACTGAGGCACAGAAGTGAAGTGATTCCCCAAGGTCACTCAGCAGGTCAGTGGCAGAGCAAGGAATAGGACTCCTGTCTCTTGAGTGCCAGTCCTTTTCTCTATCCACAGATCACACCACCTCCCCTGAATTTATTTTTATTTTACAGATGAAGAAGCAATATAAAGAATATATATACACATAAAGAAGGGAAAATTCTCCATCTGTCAATGCCCATACTTACTTTTTTCCTCACTTTACAACCTGTCAATGGTTGTGTGTTTAGGGCAGTAATTTAGATAATGCTGAAAATTAAAAGTCAGTGTTACCAGAGGCACTAATTTCATTTTAATTTATTGCATTATTTAATGAATCATTTCCACTCTTTCCAGCACCCTTCCCTGTGAGCATCCCAGAGTGTTTCACTCCAACAAAAATGCCAGACAGAATCAAATGTAATTTCAAACAAGGCATTGCTATGCATTACAAACTTACAAGAATGATTCAGCCAGCAGAGTATGGAGTCACCTAGTTACCGGATGATTCTTTACCAGTAGCAGATCAGTGTAGGCTCATCTCAGGTACCTAGGGCTGCCCCCTACACTACACTGCTGGAAAGCAATACTAGGTGAGCACTGCCTTGTGCTGCAAATTGCCGGGGGACAGCAAGCCTTGATTCACAGTCTGTAGGGAGAGGGACATTAACAGCTGGAGGCTTGCGACCTAAAGCAGCACCCTTGAGCAAACCATGGAGAGTGAAAAAGTGAAGTGAAACCTGTAACTGTGACAACTACTTTTCTGACTAACACCAGGGATTGAACCGGAGACCTCCAGAGCAGAAAGCAGGAATCTGTCTATAGCTTGAGATAAAGAGCTCAGATCTGGAGCAGGGGCAGGCAAACTTTTTGGCCTGAGAGCCACATCGGGTTTCATACATTGTATGGAGGGCCGGTTACGGGAGGGGGGGTCGTGGGCCAGCCCCCACCTCCTATCTGCCCCCCCCCCCAACTCCTGCACATCCAACTCCCCCTGTGCCCTGATGGCCCCCCGGGACCCCTGTCCCATCCATACATCCCCGCTCCCTGACTGCCTCTGGACTCCTACCACCCCATCCAACCCCTCCTCTCATTCCTTATGGCCCCCAGGACTCCTGCCCCATCCAACCACCCCTTCTCCCTGTCCCCTGACTTCCCCGGGAACTCCTGTCCCCTGAGTGCCCCCGCCCCACCCATCCAACCCCCTCTCCTTCCTGACTACCCACCCCTGGAACCCCTGCCCCCATTCAACCCCCTGTTCCCACCCCAACCCCTATCCACACCTTTGCCCCCTAACTACCACCCCAAACTTCCCAGCCCTCTATCCAAGCCCCCCTGCTCCCTGCCCCTTTACTGCACTACCTGGAGCACCGGCGGCTGGCGGCACTTCAGCTGCATGGCCCAGCTGGAGCCGGGCCACGCCGCCAGCACCAGTGCGCAGCACAGAGCACTAGGTCAGGTGGGCTCTGCAGCTGCGCTGCCCCAGAAACTCACAGCCCCGTTGGCCAGAGCACTGCGCTGGAGGCAGAGCGAACTGAGGCTGCGGGGGGAGGGGGAACAGAAGGAAGGAGCTCGGGGTAGCCTCCCGGGCCAGGAGCTTGGGGGACGGACAGGATGGTCCCGCAGGCCAGATGTAGCCCACGGGCCATAGTTTGCCCACCTCTGCTCTGGAGGCAGGGGCTGTAAAAGACTCATATCTCCTGTGGATCAGGCACAGAAGGGGACGAACAACACACACTGCCCAGGGGGTGACACTGGCAGTTGAGCTAAAAGAGAACAGAGGGTGGGTACAGTTGCCATAACTTCTCATTGGGTGCAGAAATAGAAGGCTGGGCAGATGACAAACCTCATGACTACAGGTTTGGGAAAATTAAATGATTTTTTTCAGCATAAACAAGGCAAAATTTGATGCAGAAACACTGCGATGTAGGGTTTGTTGGGTTTTTTTGCCCAAAGCCTTGTGGTTTCTGAGCATTTCAATGCAAAGATTTCTTTTTTATTATTTTGAGAAGTATGGATAATTAATGGAACTTGGATTGAAATAACTTGCCCACACCAGAAATCTGAACTTCTGTGCAACCTGGACAGAAAGCATTTCAAATATGAAAGCCAGGCTAATTGGAACCATACTGCCACAGGCAAAGCTCTCCAGCTCTTCCTCCTGCCCCTAAAGGCACTAGGAACCCCCTTTCCCTCCTGGACCATTCCTGGAAGGCATGGCTGTTAATCTGTCTCAATAGCCAGCTCCCTAAACTCAGGACATACAGACTCTGCCTGTAATGGGGATCCAATTATTCCTCAAAGCTACACGCTGGGATTTTGAGATGTGGCGTGATGACTCTAACCCCATAATGAAGAGTTACTACTGTCTTGCATGTATTTCATGCTTTGAATCTATTTGCGTTTTTTAGCTGCTGGCCCCATTAAGAGGGACACTGTTCTCAATTAAAACCAGCACATTGCTTCCCCAAGTTTAATTAGGAGCAGGGCTGTTCATTCTGGCACCAGCAGTATTTTGTTTTCAATTAATTGGCTTACCAGGCAACAGATGCCAGTGCCTTCTTTTCTCCTCTCCTCACTCTCCTGAGCACCCTATCACCACCTTCAAAACCTCTGAGAATGATTTTAAAGGGAGCACTTTCAGTAGCTGTTATTGGAAGGGTAAACAAAACTGCTCTCTCTGTTGCAATGCAGACAGAACCCACAGAAAATTTCTGTCCTCTCTATATGATAGCATGGATAACAAAAGCTGAGAAAGAGGATGAAAAGTGAATGAAATAACAGTTTGAAGCAGCATGGGCTTGTATCTCTATTTTAGTCTTGCCTTGAAATGCAAGAGGAAAGAATGGGGGGGGGGGGATGTGGGGGTGGAGAGAAATGGCTGCTAGTTACTTTTCTTAATGAAAAATCATGCATCATATTTCAGACTTTCCTACAAGCATTCCATTAATCCAAGGCGTTGTCCCTCCAGGTCCCGGATTTCAGTTGACCCTTGTTGCTGTGTGTGTGTGTGTGGACTTCTAACAAAGATTGTTGTGGGGGCTGGATGCACTCCTCCCAGTCAGCTGGCAAAACACACAGATCGCCCACAACTGTGCTGTTCCATCAGCAAACTTTTGTCCGATTGCTGCCTTTGGATTCCCTCTCCCCTTTACAGCTGTCTCCTACTGCTAGTTCAAGCATTCCCAGTCAGACAGCCTCAGCCCCTTCTGTACTGCAAAGCCTCCATGATATGCTACTCACTGCCCCAAAAACCTTCTCCATTCTTCAGTGCAGCCTACCTCTAAATGCTTCTACTCCTGCCAGGAGCTCTCTTTGCACCAGCTTCCCATTCTCCTGCCTCAGGCATCCCACTGCCACTGGGCAGTGAAAGCCTCCCTTGTTTAGCAACTGTGAAGTGTGACATGGCTTCCAGGCTTAATGCAGAGGTGTTAACTGCTGAAGCTTAAAAACAAGAGACTGACACTTATTTTGTCTCATAAAGTAGTACCTAGTCATAGCCCTTACATGGTATTGGCAGATGAAAACATAACCCTCCATGAAATACCCTATTCTATTAGGTTGAGCAAGCAGTTGGTGTGAGGGGGAATGGGAACAGTTTGATATACTGAAGTTTAATCCTTCCTTCTGACTACTTTACCAGTGGGGATGCTTCTCACTTCTACCTATCAGTCCCCACACAACTTACCTTCACTCCCTACTTAGAACACTCTTGTTTCAGCCAGGAGGCCTATACAGTCAGATTCCTAACTTTAAAGAAGTGTTAAACAGGAGACGAGAAAAATAGGAGGGGGCAACTGGAAGGAAAAAAGTGTGCTCACTTTCACTAGTCAAATCCTTGCTTATGCTGCATCCTACCCCCCCAGTCCCTTTGCTTCATGATCTATTTTCATATACTTGCCCATTGCAATGGAATCTGAATATTGCCCATATAGAACAACTAGGGCCCTACCAAATTCACAGCCCATTTTGGTCTATTTCATGGGCATAGGATTTTTAAAATAGTAAATTTCATGATTTCAGATATTTAAATTGGAAATTTCACGTGTTGGTAACTGTAGGGGTCCTGACCCAGCTCTGAAGGCAGCAGCACATTAGTAAGGTGGCATAGTATGGTATTGCTACCCTTACTTCTGCACTGCTGCTCGTGGGGCACTGCCTTCAGAATGGGGTGCCTGGCCAGCAGCCACAAATCTCCAGCCACCCAGCTCTGAAGGCAGCAGTGCGGAAGTAAGGGTAGCAATACCACACCCCCTCTACAATAACCTCACAACCCCCCCTACACACACTTTTGGTTTGGGACCCCCAGTTTGAGAAAGGCTGGTCTCCCCAGTGAAATCTGGTCTTCTGTGTACTTTTACCCTATACTACACAGATTTCATGGGGGGGTGGAGGGGGACCAGATTTCATTGTTCGTGATGCATTTTTCATGGCTGTTAATTTGGAAGGGCCTTAAGAATGACTGATCCTGTCTACATATTCATCTGTAAAACACCTAGCAGAGAACATTTTCCTAAAATACAGCTAAGAGACCATTTATAAAAGACTCCTATCACTCCCCCTTATTGGATCCCTGGTGTGCCCAACGACTCTCAAAAGGATTCTGCCTCTATGTCATACCATGCCCTAACTCCCATAATCATGGCAGATTATCTCCACAGCACTGGCACCCCGACAGCCTAGGGAGAGCTTCCAAAGACACCAAGCTTCAAAGATATTTCAATTTATCTATAATACTGAGACATACTGATGTACAACGGATCAGCTGATCTGATAAGTGCTATAATTCTTACACGAGAGAATAAGCTACTCCTGCAACACCCAAAGTGTCTTTTTATTTAGGATTCTCTTTTAACAACCTTAAAATTTTTACAGAAAGCCATTTTTAAACCTTAAATTCAAGGGGAGTGGTTATGAAAGGTGCTGGATTGATAGCTCTGTAGGCTAAAGTCCCCTGTTAGGACAGATTCAGCGAAGACTACAGCAGCAGCAGATGTCTTCAAAATGCCCCAAAGTGCTTTGATGACATCTGCCAGGGGCCATCATTCAAATAAGATTACCACAGTCACCATTTTCAGTTAAGGCTCGTTGTTGGCATCTTTGCTGAGATTAAAGCCCTGCTAGAGGGGTAGCATCTGAACGCCTCAGAGCCCCTCATAGTTACACCCTGCACAGACGTAACAAAAGCCTGCCCCTGCCCCACAGAGCTTCAAGTCTAAATAAATGCATTTAAACACAGTTGTGAAGCACGAGACTTAACTACACCTCAAAAAAACCTGTGCTGGGGGAGTTGGTTACCACACACCTTTCCCCAACATGGTTAAAGCAGCGCTGTGTCTTATGGAATACAAACTGGGACTATTACCACGCTTCAAACCTGTCCCAGAACCATGTTGCAGCCTTGGACAGACCAGGGCTGAAGCATATTTCAGAGACATGATTAAACTCCAGTTAGGGTCCCAATTCCAGGCTCTGAGATGTAACTGCATTTTAGCCCTCTCGGGGGACAACGGTGACTTAAGAGTCATGAGGTCAAAGGCTGTTTTTACAATATAGACAGACTGACAGTTGGCAGGAAGAAAACATATAATAACTATATTAAGGAACCATGGGTAAAAATGCAGTGCCTTAAAAAACCCCACTCACAATCACATTTCAAAACTATGTTTAAACTTGGCCATTTTTTGGAATGAAACTGAGGCCTGAGGAGGTCATTAATCCCAAATGTGGTGGTTGACTTTGGGATGTGGACACCTGTCTCCTATGAATTGGCTTTAAAATCACTCACCAAATTTCAGACATCCTATGAAACAGCTGTCAGATGATGACTCTCAGTTATTTCCAACTCCAGCCAGCTTTAACTGGTGACAGGGATGAGAATGACCCCATAGCCTACTACTCATCATCATAGGGTTGCCATGGGTCCGGTTTTCAACTGGAATGTCCGGTCAAAAAGGGACCCTGGTGGCTCCGGTCAGCACCATTGACCGGGCCATTAAAAGTCCAGTTGGTGGGGCTGGCAGGCTCCCTACCAGGTTCCATGCAGCTCCCAGAAGCAGAGACACGTCCCTTTGGCTTTAAGCCATAAGGGTGGCCAGAGGGGCTCCACGCGCTGCCCCTGCCCCATGTGCCAGATCCACAGCTCCCATTGGCCAGGAACATGTCGCTGCTTCCAGGGAGCCTCCCGATGTAAGCACTGCCCAGAGCCTACTCCCTGCACTTCCTCCCATACTCCAACCCCCTGCCCCAGCTTGGAGACCCATCCTGCACCAAAACTCCCTCCCGGAGTCCACACCCCCTCACATACCCCAACCCTCTGCCCCAACCTGGAACCCCCTCCCGCACCATGAACCCCTCACTTCTGATCCCACCCTGGAACCCACAACCCCAGCCCAGAGCCCATATCTCCTCCCACATCTCAACCCCCTGCTTCAGCCTGGAGCCCCCTCTCACACTCCGAAACCCTCAGCTCCACTCCGAAGTCTGGAGCCCTCTCCTGCACCCCAAACCCCTCATCCCAGGACCACCCCAGAGCCGGCATCCCAAACTCTGCCCCAGCCCAGAGCCCCCTCTTGCACCCTGAACCTCTCAGTTCTGGCCCCACCCCTCATCCCCTCCTGCACCCCAACCCCCTGCCCCAGCCTAGTGAAAATGAGTGAGTGAGGGTGGGGGAGAGTGAGTGACAGAGGGAAGGGGTGATGGAATGAGCATGTGTGGAGATTGGGGAAGGGGCAGGGCAGGGTGTTCGGTTTTGTGCGATTAGAAAGTTGGCAACCTTACATCGCCATCTGGCTGGTCCTCACTGTTCAACTCCCCTCGACAATTTTTACCATATAGACTTCGTTTCTGAACACTGTATTACAGAGGGACTTGAACTGCCCCCTCATATCAGCACCACCCAAATCATTAACCTCTACACTCATTGCTTTTTGGTATAACAAAAGTAACTTGCCTTTCCATTAAGCAGCTGGATCAGCTCAGGCTTAGGCATGACTGTCCTTAATTAATTTGATATAATTCAATTTAATTTAGAAAAACATAAGTAGCCCAAGGGAAAATCCCTTTACTGTGCCTATAACTGAAAGTTGTTCCAATTCAAATATAATCTTTCATGGAAATTGTGAATGTGAAAGATAGAGTCATATAAAGAGCTAGTTTAGAATGGAAATATTACACAATAGCAGCTGACAACAGTAAACCAAGAATGGGAGTGAGGGGTGGGGAGATGAACAGTGATACAATTGGCAAGATTCACCCCTAGTTTTAGAGAGAGATGAATTCCTAACATCAAGAGCTGGTCTTTGGAAAATAAAAGGAAACTGAGACAGTTAAAGCTCAGAAGGTAATGTTAGTATCAGAACTACACCCTTTGTCTATTCAACTGTATTAAAGTACAGAAAGAAAAGTAAATGGCGGGATGCAACAACTAACCAGGGAGAGAAAATCACCTCTCTGTGCAGAGTGAGACAAGAAAGTGACAGAACCAGAAACTGTAAGAATAGAACGATATTATAACTGTATTCAAAAGCAATTGCCTAGGGCAGTTCTGCAAGATAAATTGGTTCTGCTGCCTATTGTGGGCAGGGAAATTATTATTATTTTGAAACAACAAAGCTAGCATACTCTAAATTCCCCATCTAGCATGTCTACAAGTTTGAGAACATCGCTGTAACTTTCCAATTATGTTAAGTGTGGAACACAAACCATGTTACAATTGTACTTGGTAGTAACCGCATTTTAAAAGTGTTTCAAACATGATTACAAGCAATAGTGCGGAAAGGGCCAAAGAGACCCCAGTGCATTCTAAGTAGGCATCTGCTGAGGTTAAGGATAAATTCTCGTTAGCTTATAGAGCATTACTTTTGCTTTATGAGACCAAGAAACGATGAAAACTATAGGGGGAGACTGTTGTCTTTCACCCTCACTAGCAGCACAGATTGGGGAAATGCTGGCCACTGTGGCCAACCACCATTTTTCACAGAGGCTGGGCCTGTTGGGCTCTCAGGTTGGTGCACAATCCTAACCTAATCCTGCCAGTCATATTGACTAAAATCCAGTGACATGAGAAGTGGACCTCTTCCCTTCCTTTTCTCTATTCCACTATCCACAGATCACATGAATTATGCAGATACAAGAAGTTAATTTATTTTTCAGGATGAAATAGCAGTGCTAGTAGCTTTTAGTTTATCCTCTAGGGGGTAATGGATATCATAGCAACAAAGCAACTCCATGGCAAATTGCATACAGATTTAAAAAAGGACATCAGCTAAAAATACCACAACTTCTTTTATTTTAACCTACAGTTACAACAACTGCTTAGGATTGCTGTAAGTGAAAGAGCAGAAGGAAACAAAGATTTTTTCTGTATTTTCTCTGATTTGTTTATTTTGGGTGAAATTCACCAGCGTACTGATGCCCATTAGCACAAGGCCAATCCATTAATGAAGTCCCACTTACACCCTACTGAGAGGATTAGACAGACAAGGTGTATGAGGTAATATCTTTTATTGGGCCAACTTGGTGAGAGAGAGAAGCTTTCAAGCGACACAGAGCTCTTCTTCAGTTCTGGGAAAGGCACTCAGTCCAGGTCTACACTACAGACATATTGGTATAACTCCGGTCGCTCAGGCTGTGGATTGCTCACACTCCTGAGCGACATAGGGATACCAACCTAACTCCTGGTGTAGACAGCACTGTGTCAGCGGAAAAGCGTCTCCTGTCAACATAGCTGCCACCTCTTGAGGAGGTGGATTAACTATGCCGATAGGAGCAGCTCTCTCATCAGCATGGGAATGTCTTCACTTAAGCCCTGTAAGCTGCGCTGATACAGCGTTTTAAGTGCAGACTTGCCCTCAGAGTGTCACAGCTAAGTACAAAACTGAACAGAGAGTTTAGCATAAGTAGTTAGCGCACATTCTAACAGAACATTCAAGGTGAAATGGCCATTAACAACTCTGCAATCATAGAACAAAAAGGGGGATCAGTGGGTTGCAGATTATCGTAATAAGCCGTAAATCCAATGTCTTTATTAAGACCATGATTTTTAGTGTCTAGCAAAAAGTTATGAATTCAAGCTCCCAGGCTCGTCTTTTGAAAGTGTTGTGCAGGTTTCCATTAAGGATGAGGACTGAAAGATTAGACAGAGTGACCGCTTTGTGAAAAAAGTGTTCACTCACAGGTGATGTGATGTTTTTGTCTTATTTTCCTGTGTGAGTTCATTCGAAAGTGCAGTGATTGTCTGGTTTCATCCACATAGCTATTACGGGGGCATTCAGTGCACCGAATGAAGTACACCACATGTGAAAAGCATGTGGAGAACTCATGGATCTTGAAAGCTGTGCTGATCATTGTAGCAGCAGAGATATGTCTGCAGGTTTTGCATCTGTTGTTCTGGCAGGGCTTGGTGTTGCTTTGGTGTTGCTGCATCCTGGTCTGTGGGGAACTTACTTCTGATGAAATTTCTTTCAGGGCGGGGTCCCCACTGAATATGGGTTATAGTTGTTTAATCATACCTTGTACGGGCTCCAGGGTGGGGTGGTAGCTGACAAGTAGGGGTGTGTGGCCGGAGGGGGCTTTATTTCAGTATTGAAGCAAGTTCTCTCGGGGTATTTGGGTAGCCCGTTCCATGATGTCATCTATTTCTCTGGTGGAGTGTCCTTGTTTGGTGAAAGTGGTTTTGAGTGTGTTAAGGTGCATATCCCAGGCTCTCTCCTTGGAGCATATTCTGTGGTACCTGAATGCCTGGCTGTAGATAACAGACTGATTGGTGTTTTTTGGGGTGGTTCCTGGACCTATGAAGGTGATCCAGCTGTGACATTATGAGTATCTTTCCCAGACTTGAAAAATAGCTCTGTCTAGCTTAAAAACTTGTGTCTCTCACCAAAAGAAGTTGGTCCAATAAAAGACATCACCTCACCCATCTTGCCTCGCTATTACCCTAGACCGACATGACTACACCTACACTGCATACTACCGAGAGAATGTAAGTGTAAGTTAGGCGGTGCACAGGCCTTTTGCGGAGCCTCTGCACAAGGCTGATTTTTAATGTCTCACCTGGGCAGCTCTTTGTGCACAGTCAGTTTCCTTTGTTTGTGCAGGTCTTTCACACAACAACAAGTGAGAGAAAAAAGTTGGTTTGAAACAGGAAATGGACTGCAAAACTGCAAACGCTGGCAGAGAGAGAGAGGTAGTACTTGAAACCTGTTTTTAAAACACTGTTTTTGAAGCTGACTAAATTCCGCATTGGCAGTGTCTCAAGGTGAAGAGTGAGGAGCTTAGGGATTTTGATGAGCTCAAAATGTCCCAAATCAAGTTAATAAAAATCACTTTCCCTATTGTCATTTTAATCTTAATGACAACAGGTCAGCACAATTTCCAAGCTAAAGGACCTTCTGGGATTGAATACTCGTATGTTGCACAAATGTGGAAATTTAAAACAAGGCCCTTGTATTCAGTGAAACATCCCCTCGTGATACTGGACTTATTATTTAGGGGAAAACACCCACAAAAAACAAGGTCTCTCAAATTTTCTATTTAGGACTAACTACATCTGAGGAGAGGAAAAGGCATCACCTGTATGTTCTAAATTGTTACTAATCATGCCATTGTTTATCAGATGCTAAACATCCTTCTCTGGGAGACTTTGCTGCTCTCCTGCTGTGGAGTCTTTGTAATAACACAGAAATACAGCCAAGTAAATTCCCTTACCAGGAACACACTATGCATCCTGTTGTTACACTGGGGAAATGCATTTTGCAGCTGACTCATACCACATACTGTGTGATAGTAAGGGACAGGCCAAACATAGGCGGGCGTTGTGGGGATCTGTGGCTGGCGGGGGGGGTGGTGGTGAGAGTGAGTGAGTGAGTGAGTGAGTGTGTGAGAAATACCATGTTCCTGTTGTTTCTATCAATTTCAAATGTCCACATGATGTCAGGAGGATTGTAAATGTCCAGCCAGGATTCAAATGTCCAGATCCAGGTTCCACGAGGACCAGAAAGTTCCAACAAGGTTCTGAACTCATTACTCAGACAATGATGAGCATAATGGTGAGTGATCACAGGAGCAGCCTTTCAAACCTATCTCCCAGGTGCAAAACTCTCATTTGCCACTTTAAACACATTCTAACAGAGGTATTTAAGAGCACCTGACATCTCACAGAAAACATGGAAAGATATGATCTATACACTGTTTAGATTAAGTAAGTTCTAAAGAGAATGTGCTTCAGTATACTGTCTTCCTGCTGTACAATGAATGACATCAGCATGAACCTACTGTGACAGGTTGGATCACAAAACCGCACCAGGAGCTGCCATCCGATGTTCCAAGACTACTTTTACCCCTTCTTTCCCTGCCAGCTCAGGACTCCAGCACGCTGTCTGGCTGAGCCAGATACACCGTCTGCTCCACACAGACCCAGGGTCTGAATTACTTGCCCCAAAGATGCAGGTTTACCTGAAAGCAGCTAACAGAAGCATCCCCATCTTTTAACACTCAGATGCCCAATGCCCAATGGTGTCTAAACCCAAATAAATCTGTTTTACCCTGTATAAAGCTTATACAGGATAAACTCATAAATTGTTTGCCCTCTATAACACTGATAGAGAGATATGCATAGTTGTTTGCTCCCCCAGGTATTAATACATACTCTGAGTTAATTAAGAAGTAAAAAAAGTGATTTTACTAAATACAG
Organism: Chelonoidis abingdonii; assembly: GCF_003597395.2. Lineage (NCBI taxonomy): Eukaryota > Metazoa > Chordata > Testudines > Testudinidae > Chelonoidis > Chelonoidis abingdonii. The sequence continues at coordinate 48,331,945 of NC_133776.1, read as the reverse complement.
AAAGTAGGATTTAAATGGTTCCAAATAGTAACAGACAGAACCAAGTAAGTCACCAAGTAAAATAAAATGCACAAATCTATGTCTAATCAAACTGAATACAGATAATCTCATCCTCAGAGATGCTTCAGCAAGTTTTTCCGCAGACTGGACACCTTCCAGACCTGGGCACAATTCTTTTCCCTGGTACAGCTCTTCTTCCAGCTCAGGTGGTAGCTAGGGGATTCTTCATGATGGCTCCTCCTCAGGGGTGAAAGTAACTCACAGGACTTACCGATTTACCAGTACGGCCAGAGTTGGGAGGGGGTCATCCGGAAGAGACGTGGCCTCAACCAGAAGAGGTGGGGCCTCAAGATTTAAAGGTCCTGGGGCACCAGCTGTGGCTGGGAGTCCCAGGGCCTTTAAATCACCCAGTGGGCTCCTAGCTGCAGAGGTGGCTGGGAGCCCCTGGCGCGAATTCCGGCCCTTTAAATGCCGCAGCTCCGGGCCCTTTAAATGCCGGCCCCAGCCTGGCTGCTGGAGCTGCGGGTCGAGGCCGGGACTTAAAGGGCTCCTCCGGGCGTCCTGCCGCAGCGGGGAGCTTGTAGTAGCCCTTTAAATGCCGGCCCCAGCCCGCCCGCTGGAGCTGGCTGGGGCCGGGATTTAAAGGGCTTGGGGCTCACCGCAGAGCCCTTTAAATCCCTGCCACAGAAGCTGATGTGGTCACGCACAGTGTACTGGCTCTTGCCAGTATGCCGTACTGGACCGGACTACTTTCATCTCTGCTCCTCCTCCTTTGTTCTGTTCCACTCCTTTACATATCTTTTGCATAAGGCGGGAATCCTTTGTCCCTCTCTGGGTTCCCATCCCCTCCTTCTCAATGGAAAGACACCAGGTTAAAGATGGATTCCAGTTCAGGTGACATGATCACATGTCACTGCAAGACTTCATTGCCCACTTGCACACATATATAGAGGAAGACTTACAGGTCAACACAACCATCTGCAGACAATTGTCCTGGTTAAAGGGAGTCATTAAGATTCCAAACCACCATTAACGGCCCACACTTTGCATAATAGGCCCTCAGAGTTATATTTCATATTTCTAGTTTCAGATATAAGAGTGATACTTTTATACAAATAGGATGATCACACTCAGTAGATTATAAGCTTTGTACTGATACCTTACGTGAGATCTTTTGCATGAAGCATATTCCAGTTACATTATATTCACTCATTAGCATATTTTTTATAAAATCATATAGACTGCAACATCACACCTACAATAACTGAAAAGCTCATCTGCTTAATTCCTCAGCTAAAGTCAGAATTCTCCATTAGATCAGAATACGTTTCTGTGTCAACCAACTGTGATGTCAAACAGATTATGTCATCATATAAGAAATAAGCATCCAAGGCTAATGAACAGAATTTATAAATCTGCTCTTAATAGATGCCCCTATGTAGTACAAAAACAACCACTGCCACCCAAAACAGAAATGTGTGTGCCCATATGTAATAAAAAACACAGTAAATCTGACATATCATCATATACATTAATTTAGAGAGGACCAAATTTACAGGGACAAAACTACAGGAGATCTTGGGTGCCAAGGACTTTTGAAAATCTGACCCAGGTTTAAAAAAATTACTCTTTAAGATGTGTGTATGTCTTTAAGGATCATACATTCACACACTTAAATAGCACTCAAACTATTAGTAAAAAAAAAATCATACCGCCCAATTAATACTGATGTATCCCTCTAATAGTGCATAGAGGAAGAATAAAATATGCACTCATACTTATCATGGCCCTTACAAGTCACACATATATGCTGTAACAGGATGATACACACCTGAGGCTTATTAGTAACTGCCTCTGGCTGCAGTTTGGGAGATTGCAAGATTTGAACTTGCTAGGTTCAAAGTCAGACCAGCCAGCTGTCAATCTACATTTCCTCATGCGAGCTTTGTAGTGCTTTCCTCTCAGCATTTTGGAAGACTGCTCTAGTTATTATAGCAATACATAACAACCTCTTTCCCCCCATTTTACACTGCTTTTAAATGTGGACAGTACTAAGGCTTGGTCTACACTACGAGTTTAGGTCAAATTTAGCAGCGTTAGATCGATTTTACCCTGCACCCATCCACACGATGCAGCCATTTCTGTCGATTTAAAGGGCTCTTAACATCAATTTCGGTACTCCTACCCAACAAGGGGATTAGCGCTGAAAGCGACCTCCTTGCTGGGTCAAATCTGGGGTAGTGTGGACGCAATTCAACAGTATTGGCCTCCAGAACCACTGGCGACAATGTTTTTGCCCCATTAGGCATTGGGAGCGCAACCCAGAATTCATATGGGTTTGTGGAGACTGAGGGATAGCTACCCACAGTGCAACACTCCGAAAGTCAACGCTAGCCTTGGTACTGTGGACACACACCACTGACTTAATGTGCTTAGTGGGGACACACACAAACGACAGTATCAAATCAATTTCTAAAAAACCGACTTCTATTAAATCGAACTAATTTCGTAGTGCAGACATAGGCGGCAGGTATATATGTTTGCGGTGCTCGAGCACCAGGAATATTCAGGGCTGGGGGCCCTGCTCCAGCAATATTTGGAGCTGGGTCTCTCCCTTGGCCCTGCCTGGATCGGACCCCGACCCCCCCGGGTCTCCCTCCCCACCGCGCCGCGTCCCTGCCTGACAGAAAGCAGCGCAGTGCCTCTCCCCTGCCTGCTTGTGCCACCGGAGTAGAACGTTTCCCAGTAGAACTGCTGTCTGCTGCCCCAGGGTCCTAGTGCCTGCCATCCAATAATGGCAGGGAAGGCTGCCCTTACCCTGTCCTTCCGCCCTAGCCCTGAGCCTCTCCAACACCCCAAACCCCTCATCCCCAGTCAGAGCCCTCATCCCCCGCACCCTAATCCTCTGCCCCAGCCCTGAGGCCCCCCCGCAGCATGAACTCTTCATCCCCAGCCAAAGCCCTCATCCCCCTGCACCCTGATCCTCTGCCCCAGCCAGAGCCCTCATC